>NC_041382.1:175109136-175214080 GCF_002162155.2 Triticum dicoccoides | reverse complement strand
CACTTCTGGTGTCCAAATATCATTGTCCTATATATAAATCTTTACCTCTTGACCATTTCGAGACTCCTCGTCATGTTTGTGATCTCATTCGGGACTCCGAACAAACATCGTTCACCAAAAAAACATAACTCATAATACAAATCGTCATCGAACGTTAAGCGTGCGGACCCTACGGGTTCAAGAACTATGTAGACATGACCGAGACACATCTCTGGTCAATAACCAATAGCGGAACCTGGATTCTCATATTGGATCCTACATATTCTACGGAGATCTTTATCGGTCAAACCGCATAACAATATACGTCATTCCCTTTGTCATCGGTTTGTTACTTGCCCGAGATTCGATCGTCGGTATCATCATACCTAGTTCAATCTCATTACCGGCAAGTCTCTTTACTCATTCCGTAATGCATCATCCTGCAACTAACTTATTAGCCACATTGCTTGCAAGGCTTATAGTGATGAGCATTACCGTGAGGGGCCAGAGATACCTCTCCGATACACGGAGTGACAAATCCTAATCTCGATCTATGCCAACCCAACAACACCTTCATAAACACCTGTAGAGCATATTTATAATCACCCAGTTACGTTGTGACGTTTGATAGCACACACGGTGTTCCTCCAGTATTCAGGAGTTGCATAATCTCATAGTTAGAGGAATATGTATAAGTCATGAATAAAGCAATAGCAATAAAACTTAACAATCATTATGCCAAGCTAATGGATGGGTCTTGTCCATCACATCATTATCTAATGATGTGATCCCGTTGATCAAATGACAACACATGTCTATGGTTAGGAAACTTAACCATCTTTGATTAATGAGCTAGTCAAGTAGAGGCATACTAGGGACACTCTGTTTGTCTATGTATTCACACATGTACTAAGTTTACGGTTAATACAATTCTAGCATGAATAATAAACATTTATCATGATATAAGAAAATATAAATAACGAGTTTATTATTGCCTCTAGGGCATATTTCCTTCAGTCTCCCACTTGCACTAGAGTCAATAATCTAGTTCACATTGTCATGTGATTTAACACTACTAGTTCACATCTTTATGTGATTAGTTCACATCTCCATGTGATTAACACCCAAAGGGTTTACTAGAGTCAATAATCTAGTTCACATCGCTATTTGATTAACACCCAAAGTGTACTAAGGTGTGATCATGTTTTGCTTGTGAGAGAAGTTTAGTTAACGGGTCTGCCACATTCAGAGCCGTATGTATTTTGCAAATATTCTATGTCTACAATGCTCTACACGGAGCTACTCTAGCTAATTGCTCCCACTTTCAATATGTATCCAGATTGAGACTTAGAGTCATCCGTATCAGTGTCAAAGATTGCGTTGACGTAACCCTTTACGATGAACTTTTTGTCACCTCCATAATCGAGAAACATGTCCTTATTCCACTAAGGATAATTTTGACCGTTGTCCAGTGATCCACTCCTGGATCACTATTGTACCCTCTTGCCGAACTCATGGTGAGGTACACAATAGGTCTGGTACACAGTATAGCATACTTTATAAAACCTATGACTGAGGCATAGGGAATGACTTTTCATTCTCTTTCTATTTTCTGCCGTGGTCGGGTTTTGAGTCTTGGCAAGAACTCCTTCTTTGACTGTTCCATTTTGAACTACTTCAAAAATTTGTCAAGGTATGTACTCATTGAATTTTTTTATCAAGCATCTTGATCTATCTCTATAGATCTTGATGCCCAATATGTAAGTAGCTTCACCGAGGTATTTCTTTTGGAAAAATCCTTTATGCTTTCCAGAAAAATTCTACATCATTTTTGATCAACAATATGTCATTCACATATACTTAACAAAAAGGTTGTAGTGCTCCCACTCACTTTCTTGTAAATACAGGATTCATCGCAAGTCTGTATAAAACTATATACTTTGATCAACTCATCAAGCGTATATTCCAACTCCGAGATGCTTGCACCAGTTCATAGATGGATCGCTGGAGCTTGCACATTTTGGTAGCACCTTTAGGATTGACAAAACCTTTTGGTTGCATCATATACAACTCTTCTTTAATAAATCCATTAAGGAATGTAGTTTTGATATCCATTTGCCAGATTTCATAAAATGCGGCAATTACTAACATGATTCAGACAGACTTAAGCATCGATACGGTGAGAAAATCTCATCGTAGTCAACACCTTGAACTTGTCGAAAAAAACTTTTTGTGACAATTCGAGCTTTGTAGATAGTAACACTACCATCAACATCCGTCTTCCTCTTGAAGATCCATTTATTCTCAATGGATTGCCAATCATTGGGCAAGCCAACCAAAGTCCACACTTTGTTCTCATACATGGATCCCATCTCAGATTTCATGGCCTTAAACCATTTCGCGGAATCTGGGCTCATCATCGCTTCCTCATAGTTCATAGGTTCGTCATGGTCAACCAACATGAGTTCCAGAATAGGATTACCGTACCACTTTGGTGTGGATCTTACTCTGGTTATCCTACGAGGTTCGGTAGTAACTTGATCAGAAGTTTCATGATCATCATCATTGGCTTCCTTACTGATTGGTGTAGGAATCACTGGAACTGATTTCTGTGATGAACTACTTTCCAATAAGGGAGTAGGTACAATTACCTCATCAAGTTCTACTTTCCTCCCACTCACTTCTTTCGAGAGAAACTCCTTCTCTAGAAAGGATCCATTCTTAGCAACAAAAATCTTGCCTTCGGATCTTTGATAGAAGGTGCACCCAACAATTTCCTTTTGGGTATCATATGAAGACGCACTTCTCCGATTTGGGTTCAAGCTTATCAGGTTGAAGCTTTTTCACATAAGCATCGCAACCCCAAACTTAAAGAAACGACATCTTAGGTTTCTTTCCAAACCATAGTTCATACGGTGTCGTCTCAACGGATTTAGACGGTGCCCTATTTAACGTGAATGTAGCTATCTCTAATGCATAACCCCAAAACGATATTGGTAAATTGGTAAGAGACATCATAGATTGCACTATATCGAATAAAGTACGGTTATGACATTCGGACACACCATTATGCTGTGGTGTTCCAGGTGGCATGAGTTTGTGAAACTATTCAACTCAAATATTCGCCTTTGCGATCAGATCGTAGAAACTTTGTTTTCTTGTTACGATGATTCTCTACTTCACTCTGAAATTCTTTGAACTTTTCAAATGTTTCAGACTTGTGTTTCATCAATTAGATATACCCATATCTGCTCAATTCATCTGTGAAGGTCAGGAAACAATGATACCCGCTGTGAGCCTCAACACTCATCGGACCGCATACATCGGTATGTATTATTTCCAATAAGTCAATGGCTCGCTCCATTATTCCGGAGAACGGAGTTTTAGTCATCTTGCCCATGAGGCATGGTTCGCAAGCATCAAATGATTCATAATCAAGTGATTCCAAAAGTCCATCCGCATGGAGTTTCTTCATGCGCTTTACACCAATATGACCTAAACGGCAGTGCCACAAGTATGTTGCCCTATCATTATCAACTTTGCATCTTTTGGCATCAATATTATGAATATGTGTATTACTACAATCGAGATTCAGTAAACCCTTTACATTGGGTGTATGACCATGGAAGGTTTTATTCATGTAAACAGAACAACAATTATTCTCGGACTTAAATGAATAACCATATTGCAATAAACACGATCCAATCATATTCATGCTCAACACAAACACCAAATAACATTTATTTTAGGTTCAACACTAATCCCGAAGGTAAAGGGAGTGTGCGATGGTGATCTTATCAACCTTGGAATCACTTCCAACACACATCGTCACCTTGCCCTCAACTAGTCTCTGTTCATTTTGTAACTCCTGTTTGAAGTTACTAATCATAGCAACTGAACCAGTATCAAATACCCAGGGGCTACTATGAACCCTAGTAAAGTACACATTAATAACATGTATATCATATATACTTTTGTTCAATTTGCCATCCTTCTTATCCGCCAAGTATTTGGGGCAGTTCCGCTTCCAGTGATTATTCCATTTGCAGTAGAAGCACTCAGTTTCAGGCTTAGGTCTAGCTTTGGGCTTCTTCATGGGAGTGACAACTTCCTTGTCATTCTTCTTGAAGTTCCCTTTCTTTTCCTTTGCCCTTTTTCTTGAAACTAGTGGTATTGTTAATCATCAACGCTTGATGCTCTTTTCTTGATTTCTACCTTCGCTGATTTTAGCATCGCGAAGAGCTCAGGAATCATTTTCGTCATCCCTTGCATATTATAGTTCATCACGAAGTTCCAACAACTTGGTGATAGTGACTAGAGAACTCTCTCAATCACTATCTTATCTGGAAGATTAACTCCCACTTGATTCAAGCGATTGTAGTACTCAGACATTCTGAGCACATGCTCACTGGTTGAGCTATTCCCCTCCATCTTGTAGGAAAATTACTTGTCAAAGGTCTCATACCTCTTAATACGGGCATGAGTCTGAAATACCAATTTTAACTCTTGGAACATCTCATATGCTCCATGTCGTTCAAAACATTTTTGAAGTCCTGTTTCTAAGACGTAAAGCATGGTGCACTAAACTATCAAGTAGTCATCATACCGAGCTTGTCAAACATTCATAATGTCTGCATCTGCTCCTGCAATAGGTCTGTCACCTAGCGGTGCATCAAGGACATAATTCTTCTATGCAACAATGAGGATAATCCTCAGATCACGGACCCACTCCACATCATTGATACGATCATCTTTCAACTTAGTTTTCTCTCGGAACATATCAAAAAAATAAAAGAGGGAGCTAAATGCGAGCTATTGATCTACAACAACATAGATATGCAAAAACTATTAGTACTAAGTTCATGATAAATTAAAGTTCAATTAATCATATTACTTAATAACTCCCACTTATATAGACATCCCTCGAGTCATCTAAATGATCACGTGATCCATATCAACTAAACCATGTCTAATCATCATGTGAGATGGAGTAGTTTTCCATGGTGAACATCACTATGTTGATCATATCTACTATATGATCCACGCTCGACCTTTCGGTCTCAGTGTTCTGAGGCCATATCTGCATATGCTAGGCTCGTCAAGTTTAACCTGAGTATTCTGCTTGTGCAAAACTGGCTTGCACCCGTTGTAAGTGAACGTAGAGCATATCACACCCGATCATCACATGGTGTCTCGACACGATGAACTATAGCAACGGTGCATACTCAGGGAGAACACTTATACCTTGAAATTTAGTGAGAGACCATCTTATAATGCTACCGCCGTCCTAAGCAAAATAAGATGCATAAAGGCTAAACATCATATGGAATCAAAATAAGTGATATGATATGGCCAGCATCATATTGTGCCTTTGATCTCCATCTCCAAAGCACCGTCATGATCACCATCGTCACTGGCTTGACACCTTGATCTCCATCGTAGCATCGTCGTCGTCTCGCCAACTATTGCTTCTACGACTATCGCTACCGCTTAGTGATAAAGTAAAGCAATTACATGGTGATTGCATTTCAAACAATAAAGCAACAACCATATAGCTCCAGTCAGTTGCCGATAACTGTTACAAAACATGATCATCTCATACAAAAATTTATATATCGTCACGTCTTGACCATATCACATCACAACATGCCTTGCGAAAACAAGTTAGACGTCCTCTACTTTGTTGTTGCAAGTTTTACGTGGCTGCTACGGGCTTCTAGCAAGAACCATTCTTACCTACGCATCAAAACCACAACGATTTTTCGTCAAGTGTGCTATTTTAACCTTCAACAAGGACCGGGCGTAGTCAAACTTGATTCAACTAAAGTTGGAGAATCAGACACCCGCTAGCCACCTGTGTGTGAAGCACGTCGGTAGAACCAGTCTCATGAACACGGTCATGTAATGTCGGTCCAGGCCGCTTCATCCAACAATATCGCCGAATCAAAGTAAGACGTTGTTGGTAAGCAGTATCACTATTATTGCCCACACCTCTTTGTGTTCTACTTGTGCATATAACATCTACACATAGACCTGGCTCGGATGCCACTGTTGGGAACGCAATATTTCAAAAAAATTCCTATGGTCACGCAAGATCTATGTAGGAGATGCATAGCAACGAGAGGGGAGAGTGTGTCAACGTACCCTCATAGACCGAAAGCAGAAGCGTTTAGTAACGCGGTTGATGTAGTCGAACGTCTTCACTATCCAACCGATCCAAGTACCAAACGTATGGCACCTCCGTGTTCAGCACACGTTCAACACGATGACGTCCCACGAGCTTTTGATCCAACAGATGCTCGAGGGAGAGTTCCGTCAGCACGACAACATGGTGACGGTGTTGGTGATGTGATGCACGCAGGGCTTCGCCTCAGCACCATGACTATATAATCTGAGGTGTAATCTGTGGAGGGGGGCACCACACATGGTTAAGAGAAACTTATGTCTTCTAGGTGCCCCCTCTCCCCACATATATATATAGGTTGGAGGGGGGAAGAGGCAGCCTTAGGGCTCCCCCAAGTAGAACGAATCCTACTTGGGGTGCAAGCCCAATTCGCCCCCTTCCTTATTTCAGCACATGGGAAGGAAAGAGAAGGGGAAAAGAAGGAAAGGGTGGAGGCCGAACCCTCCTCCTTCCTTTCCTCCTACTCCTATTCGTCCTAGGAGGGGCGCACCAGCCCACCAGGGGCTGGTTTGTCCCTCACTTGGCCCAATAGGCCCATAACTTTGCCGGGGGGGGGGGTGCCCGGAACCCCTTCCGGTGACCCGATATCACCCGGAACACTTCCCGTGTCTAAATATCATCGTCCTATATATGAATGTTTCCCTCTCGACCACTTCGAGACTCCTCATCATGTCCATGATCTCATCCGGGACTTCGAACAAACTTCGGTCACCAAAAACACATAACTCATAATACAAATTGTCATCGAACGTTAAGCGTGCGGACCCTACGGGTTCGAGAACTATGTAGACATGACCGAGACACATATCCAGTCAATAACCAATATCGGAACCTGGATGCTCATATTGGCTCCTACATATTCTACGAAGATCTTTATCGGTCAAACCGCATAAGAACATACGTCATTCCCTTTGTCATCGGTATGTTACTTTCCCGAGATTCGATCGTTGGTATCATCATACCTAGTTCAATCTCATTACCGGCAAGTCTCTTTACTCGTTCCGTAATGCATCATCCCGCAACTAACTCATTAGTCACATTGCTTGCAAGGCTTATAGTGATGAGCATTACCGAGAGGGCCCAGAGATACCTCTCCGATACACGGAGTGACAAATCCTAATCTCGATCTATGCCAACCTAGCAAACACCTTTGGAGACACCTGTAGAGCATCTTTATAATCACCCAGTTACGTTGTGACATTTGATAGCACACAAGGTGTTCCTCGGGTATTCGGGAGTTGCATAATCTCATACTCAGAGGAATATGTATAAGTCATGAAGAAAGCAATAGCAATAAAACTTAACGATCATTATGCTAAGCTAACGGATGGGTCTTGTCCATCACATCATTCTCTAATGATGTGATCCCTTTCATCAAATGACAACACATGTCTATGGTTAGGAAGCCTAACCATCTTTGATTAACGAGCTAGTCAAGTAGAGGCATACTAGGGACACTCTGTTTGTCTATGTATTCACACATGTACTAAGTTTCTGGTTAATACAATTCTAGCATGAATAATAAACATTTATCATGATATAAGGAAATATAAATAACAACTTTTAATATTGCCTCTAGGGCATATTTCCTTCATCCCGAGCTCTTCGTGATGCTAAAATCGGCAAAGGTAGAAATCAAGAAAGAGCATCAAGTGTTGATGGTTAACAAGACCACTAGTTTCAAGAAAAGGGGCAAATGAAAAGAAAGGGAACTTCAAGAAAGAATGGCAAGCAAGTTGCCACTCCCATGAAGAAACCCAAAGCTAGACCTAAGCGTGAAACTGAGTGCTTCTACTACAAAGGGAATGTTCACTAGAAGTGGAACTACCCCAAATAGTTGGCGGATAAGAAGGATGGCAAAGTGAACAAAGGTATATTTGATATACATGTTATTGATCTGTAGTTTACTAGTGTTCATAGTAACCCCAGGGTATTTGATACCGGTTCAGTTGCTTAGATTAGTAACTCGAAACGAGAACTGCAAAATGAACATAGACTAGTTAAGGGCGAGGTGACGATGTGTGTTGGAAGTGATTCCAAGGTTGATAAGATTACCATCGCACACTCCCTCTACCTTTGAGATTAGTGTTGGACCAAAATAAATGTTGTCTGGTGTTTGCGTTGAGCATGGATATGATTGGATCATGTTTATTGCGATACGGTTATTCATTTAAGTCAGAGAATAATTTTTGTTCTGTTTACATGAATAAAACCTTCTATGGTCATACACCCAATGTAAATGGTTTATCAAATCTCGATCATAGTGATACACATATTCATAATATTGATGCAAAAAGATGCAAAGTTGATAATGATTGTGCAACATATTTGTGGCACTGCCGTTTAGGTCATATTGGTGTAAAGCGCATGAAGAAACTCCATACGGATGGATTTTTGGAATCACTTGATAATGAATCATTTGATACTTGTGAACCATGCCTCATGGGCAAGATGACTAAGACTCCGTTCTCCGTAACAATGGAGCGAGCCACTGACTTATTGGAAATAATACATACCGATGTATGCGGTCCATTGAGTGTTGAGGCTCGCGACGGGTATCGTTATTTTTTGAACTTCATAGAATATTTGAGAAGATATGGGTATATCTACTTGATGAAACACAAGTCTGAAACATTTGAAAAGTTGAAAGAATTTTACAGTGAAGTGGAGAATCATCGTAACAAGAAAATAAAGTTTCTACGATCTGACCATGGAGGTGAATATTTGAGTTACGAGTTTGGCCTTCATTTAAATCAATCTGGAATAGTTTCACAACTCACGCCACCTGGAACACCACAACATAATGGTGTGTTCGAATGTAGTAACGGTACTTTATTAGATATGGTGCGATCTATGATGTCTCTTACCAGTTTACCACTATCGTTTTGGGGTTATGCATTAGAGATAGTTGCATTCACGTTAAATAGGGCACCATCTAAATCTGTTGAGACGACACTGTATGGACTATGGTTTATCAAGAAACCTAAGCTGTCGTTTCTTAAAGTTTGGGGTTGCGGTGCTTATGTGAAAAGGCTTCAGCCTGATAAGCTCGAACCCAAATTGGAGAAGTGTGTCTCACAACCCACAAGTATAGGGGATCACAATAGTTTTCGAGGGTAGAGTATTCAACCCAAATTTATAGATTCGACACAAGGGGAGCCAAAGAATATTTGAAGGTATTAGCAGCTGAGTTGTCAATTCAAGCACACCTGGAGATTAATTATCTGCAGCAATATGATCAGTAGCAAAGTAGTTTGATAGTTTTGATAGTAGTAACAGTAGCAGTAACAGTGATAGCAGTATTTTGTAGCAAGTGTAATAGTGATGATAGTAATAGTAATGCAGCAAGATCGATAAGGATAAATTCGTAGGCATTAGATCGGTGACTTGTTGGATGATATTCATCATGAGACAGTTATAACCTAGGGCGATACGACACTAGCTCCAGTTCATCGATATAATGCAGGCATGTATTCCGTAAATAGTCATACGAGCTTTATTAAAAGAACTTGCATGAAATCTTTTGTCCTACCCTCCCGTGACAGCAGGGTCCATAATGGAAACTAAGGGATATTAAGGTCTCCTTTTAATAGATAACCGGAACAAAGCTTTAACACATAGTGAATACATGAACTCCTCAAACTACGATCATCACCGGGAGTGGGCCCGGTTGTTGTCACTCCGGGGTTGCCGAAACATAACCGTAGTAGGTGACTATAACTTGCAACATTGGATCTAAAACATGGATATAATGATGAATTCATAAACGGTTCAGATCTAAAATCATGGCACCCGGGCCCAAAGTGACAACAAGCATTAAGCATGGCAAAGTCATAGCAACATCAATCTAAGAACATAGTGGATACTAGGGATCAAGCCCTAACAAAACTAACTCGATTACATGATGAATCTCATCCAACTCCTCACCGGCCAGCGAGCCCACGAAGGAATTACTCACTCCCGGTGGGGAGCATCATGGAATTGGCGATGAAGTCGGTGATGACGAAGATCGAAGATCCCCCTCTCTGGAGCCCCAAATGGACTCTAGATCCACCCTCCTGAGGAAGAACAGGGCTTGGCAGCAACTCCGTCTCGTGGATCGCGATAATTGTTTCTCCCTCATTTTTTCTGGAAATATGTGAACTTATAGTATCAGGGGGTCATCAGCGGGGCCACTAGGTGGGCACAACCCACCTGGGCGCGCCAGGAGAGGGGGCGCGCCTTGGTGGGTTGTGCCTACCCAGGGGCCCCTCTCTGGTGGGTCTTGGCTCCAAAATTCTTATTATTGGTATAAAAAATCCTCAAAAAGTTTCGTTCCATTCCGAGAACTTTTATTTCTACACAAAAACAACACCATGGTAGTTCTGTTGAAAACAACGTCAGTCCGGGGTTAGTTTCATTCAAATCATGCAAATCAGAGTCCAGAACAAGAGGAAAAGCGTGAGAAAAAGTAGATACGTTGGAGACGTATCAACTCCCCCAAGCTTAAACCTTTGCTTGCCCTCAAGCAATTAAGTTGATAAACTGGAAGTGAGATAGAAAAACTTTTACGAACTCTTCTGCTCTTGTTTTCATAAATAAGCTTAAACAACACCCAGGTTTTCATCCAACATTATAACTAACCATGTCAACAATAACTCTTAAAGATTATAATGATTCATATCAATGACATAATCATCTAGCGAGCAATAATAAGATATCTCAAATAGCAACACGTTGTCAAAACAATCATGATATAATATGACAATAATGGTATCTCGCTAGCCCTTTCTGAGACCGCAAAACATAAATGTAGAGCACCTCCGAAGTTCAAGCAGCGACTAAACATTGTAATTCATGGTAGAAAAGATCCAGTCATGATGCACCCAACATTAGCTATACACAATGCATAAATCATGACTGCTGTGCTCTACTCAGTTTCTAGCGCTTGTTTATAGAAGGTGATGACACAACATAGAAGTAAATAGAAAGTCCCTTCGCAGAGGGAAGCAGTGATTTGCAGAGGTGCCAGAGCTCAGTTTTTAAAACAGAGATGAATGAAATTTTGACATGCACCCTTCTCATTCACTTCACGACCATCAGTTATCAACATCTTCCATGCTAAGCACGCTAGTGGCGGTTCCCAAGCGATAAAAGTAAAGGTTTACTCCCCCTCCACCAGAAATCACACTCCACGGCTTGTCTGAAACAACGGGTGTCGTCCATACCAACATCAGTCCTGGGGGAGTTTTTTTTAATTATTTGCATTTTGAGTTCGGGACTGGGAATCCCTATTACCGCCCATTTCCTCGTGCGATGGCGAGTGAATAAACACTCGACCTGAGGATAACATGCTTAGCACAGAAGATATCGACCACCTCCTATCATTCCATGAACGATCCAGGCACACAAAACAGATAGTTTTTTAGAAGTTTTTAGAGGTGGCACATGCAAATTTACTTAGGACAGCAGGGTAATACCGTATATAGGTAGGTATGGTGGACTCATCTGGAATAACTTTGGGTTCAAGGTTTTTGATGTACAAGCAGAATCCCCACTCAGTACAGGCGAAGGCTAGCAATTTTAAGATTGGGAAGCGGCCAGCTAGAGAGCAACAACGATCATAACCAGGCATAATGCATAAATAACATTGGACACTAGCATGAGTAGGATATGAACACCATTAACATAAAAATTTATAGAGGCTATGTTGGTTTTGATTCAACTACATGCATGAACATGTACCAAGTCAAGCCACTCGAACATTCAGAGGAGGATACCATATCATCATACTACATCACAATCGTTTTAACGCTATGTTGATATCCAAGATAAATCATTATAAACTCTCGGCTACTTATGCGTGGCATGAGAAACTATAATCTCTAATTGTCATTGCAAACATGTTTAATCATAATGGGCTGAAGCCTGGGCACTAGGTTAAACATATTTACACAAACAAGACAAGTCGAGTTCATACCAGTTTCTCCTTGCCACGGTCAGCTCATCGAATATCGTCATTATTACCTTTCACTTGCACGATCGAATGATATGAAAATAATAATAGTGCAAGAGAGCCATGGACTAAGCTGGAATCTGCAAACATTTTATTCAACAGAGGAAGACAAGGTAAAATGGGCTCTTATTAGTTCAACAGTTATTCATATGAGAGCCACTCAACATTTTCATCGTGGTCTTCTCCTCGATACAACTCGAATAAAAGAAAAGAATTTCAGAGAAACACACTGAAATATTTTTGGCGTTTTTGTTTTTCTTCTTCAACAAGTAAATAATAAGAAAAAATGAGAAAAACTAATTACACGGGAAAGCTCTCAGCAAGCAAAAGAAGAACAAGGAAATCTTTTTGGATTTTCTTTTTAGTACTACTACTAAGCATGCATAGAAAGTAAATTAACTACAACTATTTTTTTGTTTTTTCTAAAGTTTTTCAAACACACAAGAAGAAAGCAAGAAAAATAAATCTAAGCATGGATGATACGATGAAAAAGTGTGAACACCGACAAATGGAATGATATGTGAACATGAATATAACATCGGTGAGAACACGTACTCCCCCAAGCTTAGGCTTTTGGCCTAACTTGGTAGTGAATGAGTAGCCTGGAGTGTAGTATGGGTCCTGAGGACCAGGCATCCACTCATCCCACTGCCGAGGAGCGGGCATCCACTGATCCCACTATGGAGGTGCATGTGCAGCCTCTGCAGCAGCGTGAGCGTTCCAATAGGCGAGGATGTCTGCAGGCATAATCCAATATCCGCCCCTGGCAACAGAATCAAACAAAGCAGGTGCATGCAAGGGGATAACATCACAAGTGTCAATGTTATAGACCAAGTTATAAGGAATGGCAATGTCAGGACGATCATGTGCAAGAAAGTGATGGTGATCCATGGCTGCATGGTCTAGGTAAACTTTGGTAAGAGGGAAATCATGAGGGCGTATCTCAACCTCAAAGTGATCTTCCAAACGAGTAGCATAAATCCCACCATGTATTTTGCCCTGAGATTTATTAAGGTGCAGGCGACGAGCCACGATAGCCCCCAAGCTATATGTGTTGTCTCCCTCAATGGCACGACGTAAAACAACAAGGTATGGTGAACTAAGTGCACCCACCTTCTCCCTAGCAAGAAAGCATTTGGTAATGAAATATGCAAAGTAACTAACAACAGGAAAATGTAAACTACCGACAGTGATGGCTGACACTCTCCTCTCATCACCCACTGTCAAAGTGTGACAAAAATCCTCAAACTTAGCCGGCCTAGGCTCGGCTAAGTTCCGTCAGAAGAGATCAAGCATATGTCACAAAACTCAGTAAGTGGTATCTGATGATTTTCAGCATATAGATCAAAGCTCACTTCAGGAGGATTATTTCTAGGCAAGAAAGTAAAGCTTTGAAGAAACATATTTGTGAGGATTTGGTGCTGGTCACACTCATCTGCGATGAAGTCGGTGAGACCGGCATTGGTAATGAATTGCATAAACTCATCATGAATTCCAGCTTCTTGGAGGAACAGGATGTGCGGCCATTCGCATGGCCGTACCTTTGACAACCTCCAAGGGTGGAGATCATTGTCAGAAGACTCCCCAATAACACCCTTGGAGTTCTTCCTTGAGCCGTATTTCCTGAAGATATTCATGCCCGCGTACAATTTTCTGAAAATAAAATTTTTGGAGTGACAAAAATTTGTCAAAAAAACTTTGTAAGATTGATAGCAACTACTCATAGGGATACATAGAGGCCATAACAAGCATTCAAACAACTTAGAACGCTAAGAATTCAACATGCAAGCACATCTACAGCAGCACCAAGAGTAGCTAATTATTCAAAGTATAATCCACTAAAACAAAAAACTAATTGGACAAATGGTGGAGTCACATACCAAGCAACAATCCCTGAAACAGTTTCGGAAACGGAGCTTCGAGTAAAGGGATCGAAAATTGCAGCAAAATGAGCAAGAACACGGGAGAGAGAGCAAGAGTGATTTTTTTTCTAGAGGTAGGTGACAATGTGGGCTAAAGAGATAAGTGAGGGGGTCCACATGAGGACCACAACCCCCTAGGGTGCGCCAGGGGGTGCTGGCGTGCCCAGGTGGGTTATGCCCACCTTGTGCACCTCCCTCTGGTTATTTTTGCATCAATTTTTTTTAAATATTCAGAAACAAATCATATAAAATATTCAGGGCATTCTGAGAACTTTTATTTTTGGGACATTTTTTATTGCACTAGAAATTCAGAAAACAAACAAAACATGGCATTTTATTTTATTTAACTAATAAAAACCAAGAATAAATAGTTGGGACAGAAAGTAGTGCTTACTAAATTCATCAACTTCATACCGTTCAAAAATGATTCATTAATAAGGTTGATCAAGTCTTATTAACAACCACTTTCGATTAGCATGAAACCAAAGAACTTTCGTAAATCACTAAGTTACCTCAATGGGGATATGCATTTCCCCAACAATAAGTGAAGGAAATATGCCCTAGAGGCAATAATAAGGTTATTGTTTATATTTCCTTATATCATGATAAATGTTTATTATTCATGCTAGAATTTTATTAACCGGAAACTTGATACATGTGTGAATACATAGACTAACAGAGTGTCCCTAGTATGCCTCTACCTGACTAGCTCGTTAATCAAAGATGGTTAAGTTTCCTAGCCATAGACATGTGTTGTCATTTGATGAACGGGATCACATCATTAGAGAATGATGTGATGGACAAGACCCATCCGTTAGCTTAGCACTATGATCGTTTAGTTTATTGCTATTGCTTTCTTCATAACTTATACATGTTCCTATGACTATGAGATTATGCAACTCCCGAATACCGGAGGAACACTTAGTGTGCTATCAAACATCACAACGTAACTGGGTGACTATAAAGATGCTCTACAGGTGTCTCTGATGGTGTTTGTTGAGTTGGCATAGATCGACATTAGGATTTGTCACCCGATTGTCGGAGAGGTATCTCTGGGCCCTCTCGGCAATGCACATCACTATAAGCCTTGCAATCAATGTAACTAATGAGTTAGTTGCGGGATGATGCATTACAGAACGAGTAAAGATACTTGCCGGTAACGAGATTGAACTAGGTATTGAGATACCGACGATTGAATCTCAGGCAAGTAACATACCAATGACAAAGGGAACAACGTATGTTGTTATGCGGTTTGATCGATGAAGATCTTCGTAGAATATGTAGGAACCAATATGAGCATCCAGGTTCCGCTATTGGTTATTGACCGGAAGTGAGTCTCAGTCATGTCTACATAGTTCTCGAACCCGTAGGCTCCGCACGCTTAATGTTTGATGACGATCGATATTATGAGTTTATGTGTTTTGATGTATCGGAGGTAGTTAGGAGTCCCAGATGTGATCATGGACATGACGGGGAGTCTCGAAATGGCCGAGACATAAAGATCGATATATTGGAAGGCTATGTTTGGACACAAGAATGGTTCCGAATGAGTTCGGGCATTTTCGGAGTACCGGGAGGTTACCGGAACCCCCCGGGGGCTTAATGGGCCTACATGGGCTTTAGTGGAAGAGAGAGGAAAAGGCCAAAAGGAGGGGCGCGCCCCCTAGCCCAATATGAATTAGGAGGGGGGCCGGCCCCCTTTCCTTCCTCCCCCCTCCTAGTAGGACTAGGAAAGGGGGGAACCTACTCCTAGTAGGAGTAGGATTCCCCACTTGGGGGCACGCCCAAGGTGGCCGGCTGGCCCCCTCCTGCACCCCTTTATATACGGGGGAGGAGGGCACCAGACACACAAGTTGATTGTTTAGCCGTGTGCGGTGCCCCCTCCACAGAATTCCACCTCGGTCATATTGTTATAGTGCTTAGGCAAAGTCCTGCATTAGTAACTTCATCATCACCGTCATCACACCATCGTGTTGACGAAACTCTCCCTCGGCCTCAACTGGATCAATAGTACGAGGGACGTCACCGAGCTGAATGTGTGCAGATCACGGAAGTGCCGTGCGTTTGGTACTTGATCGGTTGGATTGCAAAGACATTCGACTACATCAACCGCATTTCGTAATGCTTCCGCTTTCGGTCTACGAGATATGTGGACATACTCTACCCTTATGGTTGCTATGCATCACCTAGATGGATCTTGCGTGTGCGTAGGATTTTTTTTGAAATTACTGCGTTCCCCAACAATGGCATCCGAGCCAGGTTTATGTGTAGATGTTATATGCATGAGTAGAACACAAAGGAGTTGTGGGTGTGTGTATATACATATTGCTTGCCGTCACTAGTTGATTCTTGATTCAAAAGTATTGTTGGATGAAGCGGCTCAGAGCGACATTACGCGTACGCTTATGCGAGACTGGTTCTGCCGACGTGCTTCGCACACAGGTGCTAGTGGGTGTCTGTTTCTCCAACTTTAGTTGAATCGGTTTCAATGAACAGGGTTCTTTCTGAAGATCAAAAAGCAATCACTATACTACGATGTGGTTTTGATGCGTAGGTAAGAACGGTTCTTGCTAGGAACTCGTAGCAGCCATGTAAAACTTGCAACAACAAAGTAGAGGACGTCCAACTTGTTTTTGCAGGGCATGTTGTGATGTGATATGGTCAAGACGTGATTATATAAATTGTTGTATGAGATGATCATGTTTTGTAACACAGTTATCGGCAACTGGCATGAGCCATATGGTTGTCACTTTATTGTATGAAATGCAATCGCCATGTAATTGCTTTACTTTATCACTAAGCGGTAGCAATAGTTGGCGAGACGACAACAATACTTCGATGGAGATCAAGGTGTCAAGCCGGTGATGATGGTGATCATGAAGGTGCTTTGGAGATGGAGATCAAAAGTCACAAGATGATGATGGCCATATCATATCACTTATTTGATTGCATGTGATGTTTATCCTTTATGCATCTTATTTTGCTTAGTTCGGCGACAACATTATAAGATGATCTCTCACTAAATTTCAAGGTATAAGTGTTCTCCCTGAGTATGCACCGCTGCTTCAGTTCATCGTGCCGAGACACCACGTGATGATCGGGTGTGATAAGCTCTACGTTCACATACAACGGGTGCAAGCCAGTTTTGCACAAGCAAAATACTCAAGTTAAACTTGACGAGCCTAGCATATGCAGATATGGCCTTAGAACACTGAGACCGAAAGGTCGAGCGTGAATCATATAGTAGATATGGTCAACATAGTGATGTTCACCATTGAAAACTACTCCATCTCACGTGATGATCGGACATGGTTTAGTTGATATGGATCATGTGATCACTTAGATGATTAGAGAGATGTCTATCTAAGTGGGAGTTCTTAAGTAATATGATTAATTGAACTTTAATTTATCATGAACTTAGTACCTGATAGTATTTTGCATGTCTATGTTGTTGTAGATAGATGGCCCATGCTATTGTTCCGTTGAATTTTAATGCATTCCTAGAGAAAGCTAAGTTGAAAGATGATGGTAGCAATTACACGGACTGGGTCTGTAACTTGAGGATTATCCTCATTGCCGCACAGAAGAATTACATCCTGGAAGCACCGTTGGGTGACAAGCCTGCTGCAGATGCTGCTGACAACATTAAGAATGTCTGGCAGAGCAAAGCTAATGACTACTCTATAGTTCAGTGTGCCATACTTTACGGATTAGAACCGGGACTTCAACGATGTTTTGAACGTCATGGAGTATATGTGATGTTCGAGGAATTGAAGTTAATATTTTAATCAAATGCCCGAGTTAAGAGATATGAAGTCTCCAATAAGTTCTACAGCTGCGAAATGGAGGAGAATAGTTCTGTCAGTGAACATGTACTCAGAGTGTCTGGGTACCATGTAGCGACCAGACCTCAAACAGTCTGATCTCTGTGCTCCGGTGTCATCCCTGGATCAGTAATGCTGACACCACACAGTACTCGAAGGATTTATAGCAGAGTAGCAATCACACACTTATTACATCGAGTGTCTCAAAAGAGAACTTATTACAATAAATATGGCTTAAGGCCATCTAATAACGATAACAGCGGAAGGCTTGGAAGATAAGTGAGTCCATCAACTCCAACGGCATCACTGAGTATAGAACCACGACCTAAAACTCCTTAATCGTCGTCTGAAAAGTCTGCAACATTAACGTTGCAGCCCGAAAACGGGTCAGCACATGGAATATGCTGGCAAGGTAACACATAGAGAGTAATGGAATGCAACAGCTATACTATATGCATATTTGGCTGGTGGAAAGCTCTATGGTTACAATTTTTGCGTAAAGCCAATTTTTCCCTACTTCAAAGGAATAAATTTAATTACTATCATGGTGGTTGTTAAACATTGAGAATGGTTGACAGCATTCTCAATCCCAATTAAGCATCATCATTAAACCCAACAAAATTAATTTTAGAGTAACATGTTGAGATTCACATGAAAATCCAAGTACTAGATACTCAAGAATGTCCATAACCGGGGACACGGCTAACCATGATTAGTTTATTACACTCTGCAGAGGTTTGCGCACTTTTCCCCACAAGACTCGATTGCCTCCATTGGATTTCTCGCACTACATGGTGTTTGAGAAACGGATGACCGAGACACAGTCTTTCAGAAGCGCTAGCACCTTACGATGGATAGACCGGTACACCTACTTTCCCCTACATATGCTAGTCTACCCTGTAAGAGTTCGCACGACTTACTCAACTATGCCAGAGCCCATAATGGCTTGTGGCTGCACACGGAAGTTTCTAGTATGAATAATCTCATGATCCCTTTGAGCCTGGGTGGCGGTCCAAAAGAAAAACAGGCAAGTCCTGGAATACCCAGGTGCCTCAATCCACCCAGATGTGTGTTAGGTTGCCACCTTAGATAAACCATTAATTAACAATCTCACATCTGTCATGGATATCACTCACCCAATCCACGTCTACTAGCATAGCATGGCATAATAAGCAAACGTAGAAGTAACTCCCAAAGGTTTGATAATAAAACAGGTAATAGGTACTACCTCATCTACTTCCCATCCCACAATTTATTTAGATCCTAATCATGCAATGTGTGAGGATTGATCTAATGTAATAAAACTGGGTTGTAGAAAAGTTATGATCAAAGTGTTACTTGCCTTGCTGATGATCCGCGAAACCTAGAGATTCAAAGTAACAGGCGGCGCACTCTGGGTATTCTATCGCAGACAAACAAACAAGCATACAATAAGTACTCATCTAATGCACGGGTAAAACTCAAATAGAAGATCTAACCAGAAAGTTCAACTTAAGAACCCTGGTTTGCAAAAAGAATCAAATCGAGCGAAGCAAAAGAAATCAAACGGCGAAAGAAAACAACTTCGTCCTAGTAATCTGGATCTAAGTCAAATTTTACAGTAGCAAAAACTTGTTTAAGTTGATTATTCGGAAAGAGGGTTTCGAAACGAAACTCCAGGCGCTTGAATCGCCTGATTCCGATAAACGAGCGAAAAGTTATACTAAAACGAAAATCGGATCAGAAATCGCGATCAGAAAATAACCGCGGAAAAATCCGACGAAAAAGAAAACGACGAACAGAATTATTATTTTTTAAACGGCACGAAAGTCGAGGCGGCGGCGAACCTCGGGCGGCGCGGCTCCGGCTGGCGACGGCGGCGGCGGTGGGGCTGGGGCTGGGGCTGGCCTAGGGTTAGGGTTTCGGGCGGCTGGGCTCTCGGGCCCGGGGCAGCGCCTTATAAAGGCCCCGACCAGGGGAGTCCTGGCCGAATACGGCCCAAAGTCGGTTCCGCGTTTTTTAATAATAATTCCGCTCGGAAGAAAAATAAAAAGGAATACTAAACGGACTCCAAAAATCACGAAATAAATTTTCCCAGGTTTCTAAAAACAAGCCCGATAAAGTGAACATTTATTTGGGCCCTAAATGCAATTTTGAAAAACGCGCATTTTTCCTAAATTCAAATAAAAATACCGAAAAACTCCGAAATAAATCTTATTTGATTTTTTATTAAATCCTCAATATTTTTATATTATGGGAAAGTCATTTTTATTCCCTCTCTTATATTTTTGTAATAGAAATAATTGATGATAAAATAAATAAAATCAAATGATCCTGTTTACATAATTTGAGAAAACTCAAATATGTAAATAACGAAATCCCCAACTCTCTCCGTGGGTCCTTGAGTTGCTTAGGATTTTCTAGGATCAAAACCAAAAGCAAAATAAAATATGATATGCATGATGATCTAATGTGTAACATTCCAAATTGAAAATTTGGGATGTTACAAACCTACCCCCCTTAAGATGAATCTCGCCCTCGAGATTTGGGTTGGCTAGAAAATAGGTGAGGGTGGTCCTTGAGCAAATCTTCCTCTCGCTCCCAGGTGGCTTCATCCTCCGTGTGGTGGCTCCACTGAACTTTGCAAAACTTGATAACCTTGCTGCGAGTGACTCGGCTAGCAAACTCAAGAATCTTGACTGGTTTCTCCTCATAGGTCAAATTGTTATCCAACTGAATTGCTTCTAATGGCACTGTGTCTCTCAAAGGTATGTCAGCCATCTCCGCGTGACACTTCTTCAATTGAGAAACGTGGAACACATCATGAACTCCTGTCAATCCTTCTGGCAATTCCAACTTGTAGGCCACTTCTCCCATACGCTCCACAACTCGATATGGCCCTACAAATCGTGGCGCTAACTTCCCCTTAACTCCAAAGGGCTTAATCCCTCGAAGTGGGGATACTCGAAGATAAGCTCTGTCTCCCACTTCGTAAACTGTCTCCTTGCGTTTAGAATCTGCGTAGCTCTTTTGCTTGGACTGGGCTACCTTGAGCCTATCGCGAATCAACTTCACCTTCTGTTCAGACTCTTTAATCAGATCTGGTCCAAACAACTGGCGGTCTCCAACTTCGTCCCATGTCAACGGTGTCCTGCACCTCCTTCCGTACAGAGCTTCGAAAGGGGCCATCTTCAAACTGGTCTGGTAGCTATTATTGTAAGAGAACTCTGCATATGGCAAATTATCGTCCCAACTAGATCCATAATCTAACGCACAAGCTCTCAGCATATCCTCCAAAATCTGATTGACTCTCTCGGTCTGTCCATCTGTCTGCGGATGAAAAGCTATACTAAATTCTAGCCTAGCACCCAAAGTCTCATGCAACTGCTTCCAGAACTTTGAGGTAAACTGGGTTCCTCTATCTGATACGATGCTCCTCGGAACTCCATGCAAACATACGATCCTGGTCATGTATATCTTTGCCAACTTAGCACTGATGTAAGTGGTCTTTACTGGGATGAAATGAGCTACCTTCGTCAATCGATCAACTACAACCCAAATCGAGTCATAGCCTGAACGAGTCCTTGGTAATCCCGTGATAAAATCCATGCCTAGCTTATCCCACTTCCATTCGGGTATCGGCAATGGTTGCAACAATCCTGCTGGCTTCTGATGTTCTGCCTTTACTCTCTGACATACGTCACAAACTGCTACGTACTCCGCAATATCCTTCTTCATTCCGGTCCACCAGAAAATATCCTTCAAATCCAAATACATCTTGGTATTTCCTGGGTGAATCAAATACGGTGAATCATGTGCCTCTTGCAAAATCAACTTTCTGATCTCCGAGTCATTGGGTACATAAACACGGTCTACAAACCATAGGGTGTCGTGCTCATCCTCACGAAATCCTTTAGCTTTTCCTTTGCTCAGTTTCTCCTTTATGGAAGCAATCTCCTTGTCAGTCTTCTGAGCTTCTCTGATTCTATCCATCAAAGTTGACTGAATCTCTAGTGCTGCTACATAGCCTCTCGGAACTATTTCCAAACATAGTTCACGAAGTTTTTCTGCTAACTCCTTGGGTATTTCTCCCGTCATTAACGTATTGACATGGCTCTTGCGGCTTAATGCATCAGCTACTACATTAGCTTTCCCGGGATGATAGTGCAATTTCATATCATAATCCTTGATGAGCTCCAACCATCTCCTTTGTCTGAGGTTCAACTCCTTCTGTGTGAAAATGTACTTCAAACTCTTGTGATCCGTGTACACCTCACAATGGTTTCCAATGAGGAAATGTCTCCATGTCTTCAATGCATGCACTACGGCTGCTAACTCCAAATCATGTGTGGCATAATTCAATTCGTGAGGCTTCAGTTGTCGTGAAGCATACGAAACAACTCTCCCTTCCTGCATAAGCACTACTCCAAGTCCTCGACATGAAGCGTCGCAATACACCTCATAATCCTTGGATTGATCTGGCAAAATCAACACTGGTGAGGTAACCAAATGGTTCTTCAATTCCTGAAAACTTGCCTCACACTCCTCAGTCCATTTGAACTTAGTATCCTTCTTCAACAACTCTGTCATAGGCTTCGCAATCTTTGAGAAATTCTGAATAAATCTCCGGTAGTATCCTGCGAGTCCAAGAAAACTCCGGATCTCTCCAACTGTTGTTGGGGCTTCCCACTTGGTCAGGGTTTCAACTTTAGCGGGATCTACTGCTATACCTTCTCCAGATATAACGTGTCCGAGGAATCCTACTTCCTTCAACCAAAACTCACATTTGCTGAACTTGGCATATAATTGGTGTTCTCTGAGCTTTCCAAGTACCAAACGCAAATGCTCCTTATGCTCCTCTTCATTCTTCGAATATACCAGGATATCATCAATGAACACTACGACGAACTTATCCAAAAACTCCATAAACACTTTGTTCATCATGTTCATAAAATAGGCAGGCGCGTTAGTCAGTCCAAATGACATAACGGTATACTCATATAGCCCATACCTGGTGGTAAAAGCTGTCTTCGGAATATCCTGTTCTCGAATCTTCAACTGGTGGTATCCTGATCGCAAATCGATCTTGGAAAACACTTTAGCTCCTTGCAATCGATCAAACAGATCATTGATCATTGGTAGCGGGTACTTGTTTTTGATTGTTACTTCGTTCAATCCTCGATAATCAACAACCATTCTTAATGATCCATCCTTCTTCTCCACTAGAAGTACTGGTGATCCCCAAGGCGAAGAACTTGGGCGAATATATCCCTTATCCAGTAACTCCTTAATCTGCTTCTTAATTTCCACCAAATCTTTTGCTGGCATCCTATATGGTCTCTTCTATATTGGCCCAGTGCCTGGCAAAAGCTCAATCAAAAACTCAATGTCTCTATCCGGTGGCATGCCTGGCAACTCTTCGGGAAATACATCAGGAAAATCCTTTACCACTGGTACTTCCTCCTGCACAACTCCTGATAAGGAATTTACTTGTGTCCTGTTTGGCGCATGTCGGGATACATACTTGATCCTTCTCCCTTCTGGTGTGGTAAGCAAAATTGACTTACTATCACACTCAATATTCCCTTCATACTTTGATAACCAATCCATGCCTAATATCACATCCAATCCTTGGGATTCCAGAATAATTAAATCCGTTGGGAAAACATGCCTTCCTATACTTAATGGTACTTGAAAACATCCTTGATTGGCCATGTACTCTGCTCCTGGTGAGCTTACTAGCATAGGTGTTTTGAGAATCCTAGTGGGCAGGCTATACTTTTCCACAAATCCCCTTGATATGTATGAATGCGATGCACTAGTATAAAAAAGAACGAGTGCAGTAAATGACTTAACCAAAACTTACCTATTACTGCATCGGGCTGAGCTTCAACCTCCTCCACATTAACGTGGTTCACCTGTCCCCTATTGAAAGGGTTTGGCTTCTTTCCAGAGCTTCCATTGCCGTTTTGGCCTTCAGGACATTCATTGGCATAATGTCCGGTCTTGGAACACTTGAAACAGGTGACTTGACTCAGATCCTTCTTGGCTGGGGTTGATGGGGTGTTGCAGTTCTGGCCATTGCTTCCTCCATTGCCATTACCATTCTTGGTGCCATTGTGATTGTGCGAGCTACCTACTCCATGGGTATGCTGAAAATGTCCTCCCGGCCTAGGGGTAAAACGTGGCTTCTGCTGAGCTCCTGAATTATACTTTCCTTGTCCGTACTTCCTCTTGCGGTTCTCAATTTGCTGCTGCTTCCCTTCAATCATAAGAGCATGATCTACCAACTCCTGGTAGTTGTTGAAGGTGGCTACCATCAACTGCATACTCAACTCATCATTCAGTCCTTCCAGGAATTTCTCCTGCTTAGCTGCATCCGTAGCAACGTCATCTGGGGCATAACATGCTAGCTTACTAAACTCCTCCACATACTGGCCAACTGTCCGTCCTCCTTGGCGCAAGTTACGAAACTCACGCTTCTTCATGGCCATTGCTCCTGCTGAAACATGGGCAGTACGGAAAGCCTGCTGAAACTGGTCCCATGTGACAGTGTCGACTGGGAAGGTGGCTGTGAAATTCTCCCACCAGGATGCTGCGGGTCCTTCTAACTGATGTGTGGCAAACTTCACCTTCTCCGCATCTATGCATCCTGCTGTGGTCAACTCCCTAGCTATCTTGCGGAGCCAATCATCTGCTACTATCGGCTCGGTGCTACTGGAAAACACCGGCGGATTCAGCCTAAGAAAACGGGCTAAGTGGTCAACAGGTGGTGGTGGTGGTGGTGGGTTGTTGTTGTTGTTCCCCTGATTCTGATTCTGAACTAGCAACTGCATCAAGGTGTTTTGCTGCTGGATCAACTGGGTGAGCTCCGGCGGAAAGGCAAATCCGGGGTCACGTCTCGGAGGCATCTGTGGGTTTTAGAAAAGACGAGATATAAGAATAGAGGGGGTCTAAAGAGGAAAACACTACCCATATGCACATGAGGCAAAAACAAACAATTCACATCATTCAATCAAACAAAAACATACAATCGATCTAACTAGCGCAAAGTGCTCGGACTACTATATTTACATGGTGGACTACTACTACTGACGAGGTGGTCTACTAGAAATATTCTACGGTTGTAGACTCCATGATATCTACTCCAGCTTCATCAACATAGTCATCATTGCTGCTATCTTGTTCCGAGTCGATGCCGTCAATGATGATGTAGTCTTCCGGGCTAATCTCCTTGGGTTCTTCGTCTTCATCTACCGGTGTCGGGCCTCCCATAAATATTCCAATCTTCTTGATCAGATCGTCATTCTTCTCCACCAATACTTCAATTTCTTCTTCATAATCTTTGCGTGTAGCCTTGAGTTCTTCCTCCAGTTCCTTGATTCTAGTCTTAGCCTTCTTCAGATCTATCATGTCGGCGCACATCTGATTCTCCTGTCGTCGAATGTGCTGATTTAACTCCTGAATAAAAGCTGCAATTGATCTATCTTTCCTGGTGCTGATCATCTCCCAGTGTTCATCTCGGCGTCGGCAAATCTGGTAGATAGTATCCTTGAGATCCTTGCGGTAGACTTCTCCAATGCGTCCCATGGCGATGTGAGCTGCCATACTCTTTCCTAGACTCCAAGTTGGTGCATCAAAAGGAAACTCTATGGGCTCAGTGACTGGCATGAACGTTCTCCCTGGAACTTGAACTTGAATCATCCAGCGCTCTTCTTCAGGTAAAGTGGCGTTGTAGATTCCCGTGAAGCTTGGTATTCCTATGTTCAGGTATCTAGTAACTTCCTTCAAGTGGCGTCCAAAGGGTGTATCTTCATCTGGTTGGGTGAACTTGTTCCTTGCATCCACCATCCTAAAGAGTAGAAAAGATGAGAGGTCAGAAGAGAAGAGAGAGAGTAGTGATCTAGGCTTGGAAGATAAGTGAGTCCATCAACTCCAACGACATCACTGAGTATAGAACCATGACCTAAAACTCCTTAATCGTCGTCTGAAAAGTCTGCAACATTAACGTTGCAGCCCGAAAACGGGTCAGCACATGGAATATGCTGGCAAGGTAACACATAGAGAGTAATGGAATGCAACAGCTATACTATATGCATATTTGGCTGGTGGAAAGCTCTATGGTTACAGTTTTTGCGTAAAGCCAATTTTTCCCTACTTCAAAGGAATAAATTTAATTACTATCATGGTGGTTGTTAAACATTGAGAATGGTTGACAGCATTCTAATCCCAATTAAGCATCATCATTAAACCCAACAAAATTAATTTTAGAGTAACATGTTGAGATTCACATGAAAATCCAAGTACTAGATACTCAAGAATGTCCATAACCGGGGACACGGCTAACCATGATTAGTTTATTACACTCTGCAGAGGTTTGCGCACTTTTCCCCACAAGACTCGATCGCCTCCATTGGATTTCTCGCACTACATGGTGTTTGAGAAACGGATGACCGAGACACAGTCTTTCAGAAGCGCTAGCACCTTACGATGGATAGACCGGTACACCTACTTTCCCCTACATATGCTAGTCTACCCTGTAAGAGTTCGCACGCCTTACTCAACTATGCCAGAGCCCATAATGGCTTGTGGCTGCACACGGAAGTTTCTAGTATGAATAATCTCATGATCCCTTTGAGCCTGGGTGGCGGTCCAAAAGAAAAACAGGCAAGTCCTGGAATACCCAGGTGCCTCAATCCACCCAGATGTGTGTTAGGTTGCCACCTTAGATAAACCATTAATTAACAATCTCACATCTGTCATGGATATCACTCACCCAATCCACGTCTACTAGCATAGCATGGCATAATAAGCAAACGTAGAAGTAACTCCCAAAGGTTTGATAATAAAACAGGTAATAGGTACTACCTCATCTACTTCCCATCCCACAATTTATTTAGATCCTAATCATGCAATGTGTGAGGATTGATCTAATGCAATAAAGCTGGGTTGTAGAAAAGGTATGATCAAAGTGTTACTTGCCTTGCTGATGATCCGCGAAACCTAGAGATTCAAAGTAACAGGCGGCGCACTCCGGGTATTCTATCGCAGACAAACAAACAAGCATACAATAAGTACTCATCTAATGCACGGGTAAAACTCAAATAGAAGATCTAACCAGAAAGTTCAACTTAAGAACCCTGGTTTGCAAAAAGAATCAAATCGAGCGAAGCAAAAGAAATCAAACGGCGAAAGAAAACAACTTCGTCCTAGTAATCTGGATCTAAGTCAAATTTTACAGTAGCAAAAACTTGTTTAAGTTGATTATTCGGAAAGAGGGTTTCGAAATGAAACTCCAGGCGCTTGAATCGCCTGATTCCGATAAACGAGCGAAAAGTTATACTAAAACAAAAATCGGATCAGAAATCGCGATCAGAAAATAACCGCGGAAAAATCCGACGAAAAAGAAAACGATGAACAGAATTATTATTTTTTAAACGGCACGAAAGTCGAGGCGGCGGCGAACCTCGGGCGGCGCGCGGCTCCGGCTGGCGGCGGCGGCTGGCGGCCGCGGCGGCGGCGGGGCTGGGGCTGGGGCTGGCCTAGGGTTAGGGTTTCGGGCGGCTGGGCTCTCGGGCCCGGGGCAGCGCCTAATAAAGGCCCCGGCCAGGGGAGTCCTGGCCGAATACGGCCCAAAGTCGGTTTCGCGTTTTTTTATAATAATTCCGCTCGGAAGAAAAATAAAAAGAAATACTAAACGGACTCCGAAAATCACAAAATAAATTTTCCCGGGTTTCTAGAAACAAGCCTGATAAAGTGAACATTTATTTGGGCCCTAAATGCAATTTTGAAAAACGCACATTTTTCCTAAATTCAAATAAAAATACCGAAAAACTCCGGAATAAATCTTATTTGATTTTTTTATTAAATCCTCAATATTTCTATATTTTGGGAAAGTCATTTTATTCCCTCTCTCATATTTTTGTAATAGAAATAATTGATGATAAAATAAATAAAATCAAATGATCTTGTTTACATAATTTGAGAAAACTCAAATATGTAAATAACGAAATCCCCAACTCTCTCCGTGGGTCCTTGAGTTGCTTAGGATTTTCTAGGATCAAAACCAAAAGCAAAATAAAATATGATATGCATGATGATCTAATGTGTAACATTCCAAATTGAAAATTTGGGATGTTACATACCACAACCACTTGACTCAGCTGGGAGTTTATCTTCCTGATGATAGTGTCATTGACAGAGTTCTTCAATCACTGCCACCAAGCTACAAGAGCTTCGTGATGAACTATAATATGCAAGGGGTGGATAAGACAATTCCTGAGCTCTTCGCAATGCTAAAGGCCGCGGAGGTAGAAATCAAGAAAGAGCATCAAGTGTTGATGGTCAACAAGACCACCAGTTTCAAGAAGAAGGGCAGAGGGAAGAAGGGGAACTTCAAGAAGAACAACAAGCAAGTTGCTGCTCAAGTGAAGAAGCCCAAATCTGGACCTAAGCCTGAGACTAAGTGCTTCTACTGTAAAGGGACTGGTCACTGGAAGTCGAACTGCCCCAAGTATTTGGCGGATTAGAAGGATGGCAAAGTGAAAGGTATATTTGATATACATGTTATTGAGGTGTACCTTACTAATGCTCGCAGTAGCTCCTGGGTATTTGATACTGGTTTTGTTGCTAATATTTGCAACTCGAAACAGGAGCTATGGATTAAGCGAATATTGGCTAAGGACGAGGTGACAATGCGCGTGGGAAATGGTTCCAAAGTTGATATGATCGTCGTCGGCACGCTACCTCTACATCGACCTTTGGGATTAGTTTTAGATCCGAATAATTGTTATTTGGTGCCAGCATTAAGCATGAACATTATATCTGGATCTTATTTGATGCGAGACGGTTATTCATTTAAATCAGAGAATAATAGTTGTTCTATTTATATGAGTAATATCTTTTATGGTCATGCACCCTTGATGAGTGGTCTATTTTTACCAAATCTTGATAATAGTGATACACATGTTCATAGTATTGAAGCCAAAAGATATAAGTTTAATAATGATAGTGCAACTTATTTGTAGCACTGACGTTTATGTCATATTGGTATAAAGCGCATGAAGAAACTCCATGCTGATGGACTTTTGGAATCACTTGGTTATGGATCACTTGATGCTTGCGAACCATGCCTCATGGGCAAGATGACTAAGACTCCGTTCTCTGGAACAACAAAACGAGCAACAGACTTATTGGAAATAATACATACTGATGTATGCGGTCCGATGAGTGTTGATGCTCGTGGTGGGTATTGTTATTTTCTGACCTTCACAGATGATTTGAGCAGATATGGATATATCTACTTGATGAAACATAAATCTGAAACATTTGAAAAGTTCAAAGAATTTTAGAGTGAAGTGGAAAATCATCATAACAAGAAAATAAAGTTTCTATGATCTGATCATGGAGGAGAATATTTGAGTTACGAGTTTGGTCTTCATTTGAAACGATGCGGAATAGTTTCGCAACTCACGCCACCTGGAACACCACAACGTAATGGTGTGTCCGAACATCATAACCGTACTTTATAAGATATGGTGTGACCTATGATGTCTCTTACTGATTTACCGCTATCGTTTCGAGGTTCTGCTTTAGATACAGCTGCATTCACGTTAATTAGGGCACCATCGAAATCCGTTGAGATGACACCTTATGAACCGTGGTTTGGCAAGAAACCCAAGTTGTCGTTTCTTAAGGTTTGGGGCTGCGATGCTTATGTGAAAAAGCTTCAACCTGATAAGCTCGAACCCAAGTCGGAGAAATGCATCTTCATAGGATACCCAAAGGAAATTGTTGGGTACACCTTCTATCACAGATCCGAAGGCAAGATATTCGTTGCTAAATGGATCCTTTCTAGAGAAGAAGTTTCTCTCGAAAGAAGTGAGTGAGAGGAATGTAGAACTTGATAAGGTAATTGTACCTTCTCCTGAATTGGAAAGTAGTTCATCACAGAAATCAGTTCTAGTGATTCCTACGCCAATTAGTGAGGAAGCTAATGATGATGATCATGAAACTTCAGATCAAGTTACTACCGAACCTTGTAGGTCAACCTGAGTATGGTCCGCACCAGAGTGGTATGGTAATCCTTTCTATAAGTCATGTTACTAGACCATGACGAACCTATGAACTATGAGGAAGCGATGATGAGCCCAGATTCCGCAAAAATGTCTTGAGGCCATGAAATCTGAGACGGGATCCATGTATGAGAACAAAGTGTGGACTTTGGTTGACTTTCCCAATGATCGGCAAGCCATTGAGAATAAATGGATCTTCAAGAGGAAGACAAACGCTGATAGTAGTATTAGTATATACAAAGCTAGAATTGTCGCAAAAGGTTTTCGACAAGTTCAATATGTTGACTACGATGAGATTTTCTCACTCGTAGCGATGCTTAAGTCTGTCCGGATCATGTTAGCAATTGCCACATTTTATGAAATCTGGCAAATGGATGTCAAAATTGCATTCCTTAATGGATTTCTTAAAGAAGAGTCATATATGATGCAACAAGAAGGTTTTGTCAATCCTAAGCACAAAGTGTGCAAGCTCCAGCGATCCATCTATGGACTGGTGCAAGCATCTCGGAGTTGGAATATATGCTTTCATAAAGTGATCAAAAGCATATGGTTTTATACTAACTTGCGGTGAAGCCTGTATTTACAAGAAAGTGAGTGGGAGCACTACAGCCTTTCTGATAAGTATATGCGAATGACATATTGTTGATCGGAAATGATGTAGAATTTTCTGTAAAGCATAAAGGAGTGTTTTAAAGGAGCTTTTCAAAGAAAGACCTCGGTAAAGCTACTTACATATTGAGCATCAAGATCTATAGATATAGATCAAGACACTTGATATATTTTTCAATGAGTACATACCTTGACAAGATTTTGAAGTAGTTCAAAATGGAACAGTCAAAGAAGGAGTTCTTGCCTGTGTTGCAGGTGTGAAGTTGAGTAAAGACTCAAAACCCGACCACGGCAGAAAATAGAAAGAGAATGAGAAGTCATTCCCTATGCCTCATCCATAGGTTTTACAAAGTATGCTATGCTTTGTACCAGACCTATTGTGTACCTCACCAAGAGTTTGGTAAGAGGGTACAATAGTGATCCAGGAGTGGATCACTGGACATCGGTCAAAATTATCCTTAGTGGAATAAGGATATGTTTCTCGGTTATGGAGGTGACAAAAAGTTTGTCGTAAACAGTTACATCGATGCAAGTTTTGACACCGATCTGGATGACTCTGAGTCTCAATCTGGATACATATTGAAAGTGTGAGCAATTAGCTAGAGTAACTCCGTGCAGAGCATTGTAGACATAGAAAAATTTGCAAAATACATATGGCTCTGAATGTGGCAGACCCGTTGACTAAATTTCTCTCACAAGCAAAACACGATCACTCTTTGGGTGTTAATCACATAGCGATGTGAACTAGATTATTGACTCTAGTAAACCCTTGGGTATTAGTCACATGGATATGTGAACTAATCACATAAAGATGTAAACTATTGGTGTTAAATCACATGACGATGTGAACTAGATTATTGACTCTAGTGCAAGTGCGAGACTGAAGAAAATATGCCCTAGAGGCAATAATAAAGTTGTTATTTATATTTCCTTATACCATGTTAAATGTTTATTATTCATGCTATAATTGTATTAACCGAAAACTTGATACATGTGTGGATACATAGACAAACAGAGTGTCCCTAGTATGCCTCTACTTGACTAGCTCGTTAATCAAAGATGGTTAAGTTTCCTAGCCATAGACATGTGTTGTCATTTGATGAACGGGGTCACATCATTAGAGAATGATGTGATGGACAAGACCCATCTGTTAGCTTAGCACTATGATCATTTAGTTTATTGCTATTGCTGTTGACACCTGATTTTGGCAAGATACAAAGTGAAAGGGTTTTCAACATGAGAAAATTTCATATCGTCGAGTGGAATAACTTTGATGTTTAGGCTATCGACATTTGACCTTATCTCAGTGGCCGAAGCTGTACTCCGAGTGACAAAATTTAATATTCTGAGTGCTTTTCGACCGATTACGTCCTCAATATGACCTCAGATGAAGGAGTGCTCTAAAGGAATTGTCTTTGTCTCGTCGAGACAGTCGATTTTCATATATAAATCATCTCAATCCGAGTTCATATGCAAAAGTTATAGTCAATACGGTCTGGACAGGTCAGAGACCAAAATATTACGCTTGACACCAGACACATGTTGATAAGTGTCTGACGCAATGCGTGAGCAATTCGGCCTTCAAGACGGCCTTGAATTGAAAAACCTTCAACACGGAAAAGTTTCGTCTCGTCGAGCCGATCGATTTTCATATATAATTCGTCTCAATCCGAGGTCGTATGAGACTTGGAGAGACAAATCAAGATCAGGCTATGTTTTTGGTCGAGTGAAAAACTTACCATCCGAGTGAAAACTCACCGGTCGAGTGAAAACCTACCGATCGAGTAAAAGGTCGAGTGAAAACCTACCGATCGAGTAAAAGGTCGAGTGAAAACCTACCGATCGAGTAAAAGGTCGAGTGAAAACCTACCGATCGAGTAAAAGGTCGAAAGCCTACCGATGAGTAAAAGGTCGAGTGAAAACCTACCGATCGAGTAAAAAGTCGAGTGAAAACCTACCGATCGAGTAAAAGGTCGATTGAGTAAAAGGTCGAGTGAAAATTGGTCGATCAAGTAAAAGATTGTCTTCCGACTGAAAATGTGGTCATCATCCGAGTGAAAGATTGTCTTCCGAGTGAAAATATAGTCATCCGAGTGAAAAGGTCCAGTCGAGTGAAAGACTCTAATATCCGAGTGGATGAGCTCAAATCCGAGTGAAACTGAACATGTGCCCAAAAGTTTATCAAGATAATTTCGGATGAAGAAGTGTTCAATACAGAAGTTGTGCGTATCATCAAGACGGTAAACTTTGGTTTTGGAGTCATCGTCATCAGAGATAGTATATGACCTGCAAATTCACTACAACACTCGGATAATTCAGTCTACCGCAAGACCGAGTCCGACTGGAAGGTAAAAACGACCTCGAAAAGTATTCAAGATGGCTTTATTTGAAAAAGTGGTCAACATGAGAGTTGTTCGTATCGTCGAGGCGCACAAGTTTGATGTTTGGGCCATCTTGATCGGAGGTCATATGGAGGCTCGGCGGCCTGCACAAGGAGGAAGACAGAAGTTGGGCCAGATTCAGACTGAATCCGAGTTGGAATAGAACTAGGACTCTAGGACGCGAATTGATGTAATTTTTCTTGTAAGGAAAGCCTAGATGAATCCTTTACTTGTACGGGAAGTCCAGCCGCCTCTTATATATGTTGGGGGTGATGGCCGATTGAACAACACCAATCGAACCAATCAATCTATTATACTTTTGTGTTCATCTATCTTTATCCCCTACCCTTGTATCTTTCTTTCTCGTTCTTCGTTCGTTCTTCGCATTGGAGGGCAGCGATCCACGAGGCTCTAGGGGCGAGCGAATCGACCTAGGGCAGCCCATAGCCGCCGCACTCCCTGACGGGGTCCCTCCCGGGGGTGTGGGGTTTTCGGGTCTACAAAAGCGCCCGTCGACTGTCTTGCGTATCGCGCTGTCGGTCGGGTCTCCTTCGACGTGAGCTGCGGTGCATCACTCCCGACGTCGAGGGTACACGTGACGTGTTCGTGTGTCAACACACTTTTTGGCGACTCCGCTGGGGAAGAGGATCAATCATCATCATCCACCATGTCCGATCTTCCCAAGCCATCCGAGGTAGACGCCGATAACATCATTAAGCCCAGTCTTGATGAGATATCGGCTGATCATCGCCAAGTCTATGAGGAGTACAAGAAGGCGCGTGAAGAGAAGGATTTGCAGGAGTTCCTTGCAAAGTTCAAGAAGGATCGCCAAGGCAACATCACTCCGATTGAAGAAATCAAGTTCCCTCCTCTTCAAGCCGAGCAGGTTAAACCTTCTGTGAGTACTACCTTTTCTCCTGAGCAGTGGGCTGAGATTGAAAGTCGTATTGCTGATGGTAATAATCTAGTCTATCAAACTTTCATAGAAAATACTAATGCTCAGAAGAATACATCTCAATCGACTAGTGGTAATGATGGTGTAGCTGCTAGTGTGCAAAACCCTAATCAGGCTTTACCTATTGCATCGGCGCCTCCCGTGCCGATGGCTTATTATCCTACCCAAACAAATCAGATTGTGGCTGCACCCATTAATCCTATTATGAGCATGCCAGGTTCGGTGGCAACGCCGAACCCAACCTTACCTACAGCTACAACCACTCGACCACTAGCAAATTATGGGTCGACATACCTGCCACAATTCCTACCTACAGCTAGTAATCATACTCCTCCTATGCCACTGCCACAAGCTTCATCGTCCAGTATGGATGATGGTCTAGCTAATCTTAGAGAGGAGATGGCTAAGATGCTTCGAGAGAATTTTGGGGTTGAGTTACCTCGGAATCGGATTTACCAAAAGCCGTACCCCGAGTACTTTGATGCCATCCAGTGCCCTCCAGGATATAAAATTCCAGATTTTGTTAAGTTCAATGGAGAGGGCACAAAAACCACATGGGAGCATGTTAGTCAATACTTAGCACAATTAGGTGAAGCAGGTTCACTAAATGAGTTGAAAGTGCGTTTATTTCCTTTATCATTAACTGGTACCGCATTTTCATGGTTTTCTTCTTTACCACATGGTTCCGTTCGAGTTTGGTCGCAGCTAGAGCAGAAATTTCATGATCACTTTTACAGCGGCGACAATGAGCTCAAGTTGTCACATCTAACATCGGTTAAACAGAAGCATGATGAATCGGTCTCCGATTACGTCAAGAGATTCAGAGAAACGAAAAACCGATGTTTTAGTTTGGTGATAACTGAGAGAGACTTGGCAGACCTAGTGCTGAGTGGTTTGAGAACTCCCATTAGAGAAAAGTTAGAAGGCTATGAGTTCTTAAATATTAACCAAGTCTTACAAAGGGCTTTGGCTCAGGAAAGCCGAAGCAAAGATCTCAAAGAAGTGCATAGATACAAAGCCGATCGTCCAAAGATGAATATGGTGGAATATGATAGTGATCACTCGGACGATGAGGGTGATGTTTTTGCTACTGAATTTGTTTGGCCATCTAAGGCCAAACCCTTTACTTGCAATGATCTGAAACCGATTCATAAGAATCGTGATGAAGATATGAAGTTTACTTTTAACATTGCTAAGTGTGATAGAATATTTGATACTTTGCTGCAGGCTAAGATTATTAGAATATCTCATACTTTACCGCCGTTTGAAGAGCTGAAACGGCGTGCTTATTGCAAATATCATAATTCTTTTTCTCATGCTACTAACGATTGCAATGTTTTTCGACGACAGATACAATCGGCCATTAATGATGGACGATTGAACTTTTCTGAGATGCAAGTTGATAAACAGCCCTATCCAATGAACACAATGGATTTAGAAGGGAAGAAGCTGCTCATTCGGCCGGAGGTAGCCGAATCTGCTAATAAAGCTAATGTCATTGTTGGTGAGCCCAGGAAAGACAAGGAGGGTGACAAGGTCTTGGGGAGACATGTTGTGCTTGATAAGCAACCCGATGGCAAGGAAGTGATCAAGATCACCATCAAGAATCCTACACTCGGGGGGCAAACACAGGTGCAGCAGGACACTCGAGTTAAATTTGTCAAGCCTAAGAGTCCAGAAGTTGGCAAATGGAAGAGGAATGAAGCTAAAGTACAACGCAAGCGGATCAAGCCAACTTTTGACATGTTGCTGTCCAAATATGCTAATCAGTCGGCTGGTTCCAGCTCTAACCGGCCACCACACTTGAAGCGACCAAGGTCACCATCGAATGATATGTTCAGTCAGTATGTGAAACCGAGTGGACCAAGGGCGCAGTTTTCAGAAGAGCGGAGGCAATCTGTGTGGAATCGACTTGATTACTCATATAATGGTCGACTGAACATCGGTGACTATCAGTCGGCTGGTCAAAATATGCAACCGAGTGGAAAATATCCTAGTGTAAGAATGCACCCTGGTGGAAGCTATCCAAGTGAGAAAATGTGGCCAAGTAGATTCCATCCGACTGAGTTCCATCCGAGTGGATACCATCCGAGTGACATCAATCCGAGTGGATTCCATCCAAGTAAAAAGGTGCGCCCGAGTGGAAATTTCATGCATCTGGAAAGTCGGAAAGAATGGCGTGTTAAGTCACCGAGTGTTGCAGCAGTTGAGTCGGGAAAAGGCAAGGAGAAAATGGATGTCGACTCACTTATCTTGGGCACCGAAACATTTGCCATACAGCAGCCTATTGTGCATAGCAATCCGACTGAGCCGATACTTTCTATCGAGCCAAAGCACTCGGCTAATGACCATGAAGCAAGCACCAGCCGAGTAAAAACGAGAGATCCTAAATACACTCAGCCAAAGTGGTGTCCTCCAGGGCTAACAAAGACACATAAGAGGAAACTACAGAGGTTAAGGAGTCAAGAGATGGCAGAACAGGAGGCCGAGAAGCAAAGAGATAAGTTGTTCAATGACACTCGGCCCATGGTTCCAGCAAAACAAATGTGGAGGCCAAAACAAATACAAGATACATCAGCTTCTACATCTATCACAGAAGTGCCTACACCATCCAAAGAGGACGATGCGACAGCTATTACATCGTCTGCAACACTTCTTACTTCTCCTTCACTCGACCAGATTTCAGAATCGGTCGATCCGCTTGAAGAAGAGGCTGATATGGTGGACTATGAATCTACACCGGTTCATGAAGGTATGGATATAAATATGGTGTATTACTTACCTGCTGAGTTTCGTGCTGTAGATGAGGAAGGGGAAGTTGCTCAGCTGGATTTTGGTCCTAAAAATGCAATATTCGAGAAGCCAAAAGAACCAGTAAAGCATCTGAAACCATTATATCTCAGAGGTCATATCGATGGGTCGCCGCTCACTCGGATGCTTGTTGATGGTGGTGCTGTGGTAAATCTTATGCCCTATTCGGTCTTCAAGAAATTGGATTTGCCTGATGAAGAATTGATCAAGACCAATATGGTGCTCAACGGGTTTGAAGGCAAAGAGAAAACTGAAGCCAAAGGTGTAATGTATGTGGAGCTTACAGTCGGAAGCAAAACTTTGGCTACTGCATTCTTTGTCGCTGAGGTGCAAGGTAACTACAATGTTATACTAGGCCGTGATTGGGTTCATGCAAACCAGTGCGTGCCGTCCACTATGCACCAGTTTTTGATTCAGTGGGTTGATGATGAAGTGGAAGTCATTCATGCGGATAACTCGGTCTGTGTTGCTTTGGCCGATGCATCGGTGGATTGGCAACATCCCAATGCTACTTGCTTGACGGGACGTGACTTATCAGAGTTTGATTTTCTCAGCGCGACCAAGAATGGTTTTGTGCCCGTGTCTTTAAAGCCGACTGAATGCAATCGGCTCCAAGGTATGATATGTTTAAATGGATCCTAGTTCCGAGTGGTTACAAAAACGTCTTGCAAAATATCGGTCCAGCGAGAACGATATGTATGAGTCTATTGAGGAGTTGGATGACATGGATAAACTTGGACAAGGTTTTACATCGGCCGATCCGTTAGAAGAGGTAGATATCGGAGACGGATCAGTCAGTCGACCGACATTTATAAACAAAAATTTGAAAGCCGATTGTAAAGCTAAATTAATCGAGCTATTGAAAGAATATGTTTGTTGCTTTGCATGGGAATATCATGAGATGCCAGGGTTGAGCCGAGAGCTAGTGGAGCATCGGTTGCCTATAAAGGCCGGTTTTAGACCTTATAAACAGTCGGCCAGAAAGTTTAATCCGAAAACATATGACCGGATCAAGGAAGAGATCGGTCAACTGCTTGAAGCTAAATTCATTCGACCTTGCAGGTATGCCGAGTGGATTTCTAACATTGTCCCAGTGGAGAAGAAGGGATCCGGCAAGTTGAGGGTGTGCATTGACTTCAGAGATGTGAATAGGGCTACACCCAAAGATGAGTATCCCATGCCAATAGCCGATATGCTTATTAATGATGCTTCTGGACATAAGGTTATTAGCTTTCTAGATGGTAATGCCGGATACAATCAAATTTTTATGGCCGAAGAGGACATGTACAAAACAGCTTTCCGGTGTCCTGGTTTCCTTGGTTTATTCGAGTGGACAGTGATGACATTCGGATTGAAAAATGCTGGGGCCACATATCAAAGGGCTATGAATTTGATTTTTCATGATTTACTCGGTGTCATACTTGAAGTTTATATTGATGATATTGTTGTCAAATCGGATGCTTTTGAATCCCACTTGGCCGATTTGCGTTTAGCTTTTGAAAGGATGAAAAAGTATGGACTGAAGATGAATCCTTTGAAGTGTGCATTCGGCGTGTCAGCTGGCAAATTTTTGGGTTTCATTATTCATGAAGATGGCATCGAAATCGATCCCAAAAAGATAGAGGCCATACAGAAAGTGGAGGCTCCGACATGCAAGAAAGATATGCAAAAGTTCCTTGGCAAAGTCAATTATTTGAGAAGGTTCATAGCTAATCTGTCAGGGAAAGTTGATGCATTTACTCCTATCCTTCGGTTAAAGAATGATGTTGATTTCACTTGGGGGGCAAAACAGCAAGAAGCCTTTGATATGATCAAGAATTATTTGTGCACTCCTCCGGTGATGAAAGCACCCAAGCATAGAGAGCCTTTCAAACTTTATATCACAGCAGAGGAAGGTGTTATTGGTGCTGTTTTGACTCAAGATACCGAAGGAAAAGAGCATGCCATTACATATTTGAGCAGACGTTTATTGGACGCCGAGACAAGGTATACATTTATTGAAAAACTATGTCTATGCTTATATTACGATTGCACAAAATTGAGACATTACCTAGTGCCGAGTGCTTGTGTAGTAGCTTGTCAAACCAATGTCATTAAGTACATGTTGCATAGACCAATTCTTAGTGGTAGAATTGGCAAGTGGGCTTATACTTTGATTGAGTATGATTTGGCTTATGAATCTCTAAAATCCATGAAAGGCCAAATTGTTGCTAATTTCATTGTTGAACATCGGATTAATGACAAGCATGATGTTGATATGAACCTTGTTTCATTAGTGCCATGGAGATTGTATTTTGATGGTTCAGTTTGTAGCAATGGCCAAGGTGTTGGTATTGTTTATATATCTCCTCATGGTGCTGTTTTTGAAGCCTCATGCCACTTAGAATATTTTTGCACAAACAATCAAGCCGAATATGAAGCATTGTTATTCGGTCTAGAGATGTTACTTGCTATAGGTGTTACACATATTGAGGCTTACGGTGATTCGTTACTAGTAGTGCAGCAAATATCTAGAATCTTTCAGTGTTTTGACGAATCACTTAATGTTTATCTTGATAAATGTCTAGATATAATTTCTACTTTGGATTGTTTTAGCATTGCACATATATCTAGACATGACAACTGGAAAGCAAATGAGTTGGCACAGCAAGCATCTGGATATCATGTTGATCATGGCATGTTTCATATCTCTCAAAGACCAATGTCTTGTCTTGCCAATATGGGAGAGGCTGAACCTGAACCCACTGATTCGGCCATTAACAAAAAATCTAGTGCAGGTGATAATTCCGACTGGAGAAAGCCTATTGTTGATTACTTGTGCAATCCGAGTGAAAGGGTGGACAGGGCTGTTCGGCGTATGGCTTTCAAATATACAATGAGAGATGATGGTCTTTATCGCCGAACAGTCGATGATGTTCTTCTAAAGTGTTTAGATGAGGACCAGGCAAGAGTTGCTATGGGAGAAGTGCATGAAGGTATTTGTGGCACTCATCAGTCGGCTCCCAAAATGAAATGGTTATTGCGACGTGCTGGGTTTTATTGGCCGACTATGATTAATGATTGCTTCAGATATTATAAAGGGTGTGAAGCTTGTCAAAAGTTTGGTGATATTCAACTGGCTCCTGCTGCTATGTTACATCCTATTATCAAACCGTGGCCTTTCAGAGGTTGGGGTTTAGATTTCATTGGACAAATCCACCCGTCTTCCTCAAAAGGGCATCGGTTCGTATTGGTGGCAACTGATTATTTCACTAAATGGTCTGAAGCAGTACCTCTCAAGAACATGACACATACGGAGGTAATTCAATTCATAACCAAGCACATTATTCATAGATTCGGTATTCCTCAAACGTTAACTACAGATCAAGGTTCATCTTTTATGTCACACCAAGTCAGAGAGTTTGCCGAATCTTATAATATAAAGTTGCTCAATTCCTCTCCATATTATGCCCAAGCTAATGGACAAGCTGAGTCTAGCAATAAAATTCTAATCAAGCTCATCAAGAAGAAGATTAAGGACAATCCGAGGAGATGGCATGAGTTGTTGTCTGAAGCTTTATGGGCACACAGAATTTCAAGGCATGGTGCTACGAAGGTGACTCCATATGAGCTAGTATATGGTCAGGAGGCTGTTTTACCAGTGGAGGTAAATTTGAATGCTTTGAGAATAGCCAAACAAAATGATTTATCGGCAGTAGACTTTTATAACTTAATGATGGACAATATTGATGAGGTTGCCGATAAACGTTTGGTTGCTTTGGAGTCCATAGAGAGAGATAAGTTGAGGGTAGCAAGAGCCTACAATAAGAAAGTTAAGTTGAAGCATTTTCAAGTTGGTGAACTCGTCTGGAAAGTGATTCTGCCAATTGGTTCAAGAGATAGAAAATTCGGGAAGTGGTCTCCAAGTTGGGAAGGTCCTTTTAGGATTATAAGGGTTGTTCCTGGAAATTCATATTTGGTAGAATCAATACAAGGGGCAGTGTTACCTCGAGCTCTCAACGGAAAATATTTGAAGAAGTACCACCCGAGTGTGTGGCAGGAAGCCTAAGTAGGCAATGGCCAATATACAATTATCGCCCTTAGCACAAACATGGCCGATACATAATTATCGCCCTGAGAAAAATAAATGGCCGATGGAGTGTTAACATCGTCCTTAGAACGAACACTATGCATATTATTTTTCGGCATGCAAACTTTGCCGAAAAACAGGGGGGCATGTGTTGACACCTGATTTTGGCAAGATACAAAGTGAAAGGGTTTTCAACATGAGAAAATTTCATATCGTAGAGTGGAATAACTTTGATGTTTAGGCTATCGACATTCGACCTTATCTCAGTGGCCGAAGCTGTACTCCGAGTGACAAAATTTAATATTCTGAGTGCTTTTCGACCGATTACGTCCTCAATATGACCTCAGATGAAGGAGTGCTCTAAAGGAATTGTCTTTGTCTCGTCGAGACAGTCGATTTTCATATATAAATCATCTCAATCCGAGTTCATATGCAAAAGTTATAGTCAATACGGTCTGGACAGGTCAGAGACCAAAATATTACGCTTGACACCAGACACATGTTGATAAGTGTCTGACGCAATGCGTGAGCAATTCGGCCTTCAAGACGGCCTTGAATTGAAAAACCTTCAACACGGAAAAGTTTCGTCTCGTCGAGCCGATCGATTTTCATATATAATTCGTCTCAATCCGAGGTCGTATGAGACTTGGAGAGACAAATCAAGATCAGGCTATGTTTTTGGTCGAGTGAAAAACTTACCATCCGAGTGAAAACTCACCGGTCGAGTGAAAACCTACCGATCGAGTAAAAGGTCGAGTGAAAACCTACCGATCGAGTAAAAGGTCGAGTGAAAACCTACCGATCGAGTAAAAGGTCGAGTGAAAACCTACCGATTGAGTAAAAGGTCGAAAGCCTACCGATGAGTAAAAGGTCGAGTGAAAACCTACCGATCGAGTAAAAAGTCGAGTGAAAACCTACCGATCGAGTAAAAGGTCGATTGAGTAAAAGGTCGACTGAAAATGTGGTCATCATCCGAGTGAAAGATTGTCTTCCGAGTGAAAATATAGTCATCCGAGTGAAAAGGTCCAGTCGAGTGAAAGACTCTAATATCCGAGTGGATGAGCTCAAATCCGAGTGAAACTGAACATGTGCCCAAAAGTTTATCAAGATAATCTCGGATGAAGAAGTGTTCAATACAGAAGTTGTGCGTATCATCAAGACGGTAAACTTTGGTTTTGGAGTCATCGTCATCAGAGATAGTATATGACCTGCAAATTCACTACAACACTCGGATAATTCAGTCTACCGCAAGACCGAGTCCGACTGGAAGGTAAAAACGACCTCGAAAAGTATTCAAGATGGCTTTATTTGAAAAAGTGGTCAACATGAGAGTTGTTCGTACCGTCGAGGCGCACAAGTTTGATGTTTGGGCCATCTTGATCGGAGGTCATATGGAGGCTCGGCGGCCTGCACAAGGAGGAAGACAGAAGTTGGGCCAGATTCAGACTGAATCCGAGTTGGAATAGAACTAGGACTCTAGGACGCGAATTGATGTAATTTTTCTTGTAAGGAAAGCCTAGATGAATCCTTTACTTGTACGGGAAGTCCAGCCGCCTCTTATATATGTTGGGGGTGATGGCCGATTGAACAACACCAATCGAACCAATCAATCTATTATACTTTTGTGTTCATCTATCTTTATCCCCTACCCTTGTATCTTTCTTTCTCGTTCTTCGTTCGTTCTTCGCATTGGAGGGCAGCGATCCACGAGGCTCTAGGGGCGAGCGAATCGACCTAGGGCAGCCCATAGCCGCCGCACTCCCTGACGGGGTCCCTCCCGGGGGTGTGGGGTTTTCGGGTCTACAAAAGCGCCCGTCGACTGTCTTGCGTATCGCGCTGTCGGTCGGGTCTCCTTCGACGTGAGCTGCGGTGCATCACTCCCGGCGTCGAGGGTACACGTGACGTGTTCGTGTGTCAACAATTGCTTTCTTCATAACTTATACATGTTCCTATGACTATGAGGTTATGCAACTCCCGAATACCGGAGGAACACTTAGTATGCTATCAAATGTCATAATGTAACTGGGCAACTATAAAGATGCTCTACAGGTGTCTCTGATGGTGTTTGTTGAGTTGGCATAGATCGAGATTAGGATTTGTCACTCTGATTGTCGGAGAGGTATCTCTGGGCCCTCTCGGTAGTGCACATCACTATAAGCCTTGCAAGCAATGTCACTAATGAGTTAGTTGCGGGATGATGCATTATGTAACGAGTAAAGAGACTTGCTGGTAACGAGATTGAACTAGGTATTGAGATACCGACGATCGAATCTCGGGCAAGTAACATACCGATGACAAAGGGAACAACGTATGTTGTTATGCGGTTTGACTGATAAAGATCTTCGTAGAATATGTAGGAACCAATATGAGCATCTAGGTTCCACTATTGGTTATTGACTGGAAGTGAGTCTCGGTCATGTCTACATAGTTCTCGAACCCATAGGGTCGGCACGCTTAACGTTCGATGATGATCGATATTATGAGTTTATGTGTTTTGATGTACCGAAGGTAGTTCGGAGTCCCAGATGTGATCACGGACATGACGAGGAGTCTCGAAATGGTGGAGACATAAAAATCTATATATTGGAACGCTATGTTTGGACACCGGAATGGTTCCGGATGAGTTAGGGCATTTTTCGGAGTACCATGAAGTTACCGGAACCCCCCGGGGGCTTAATGGGCCTACATGGGCTTTAGTGGAAGATAGAGGAGAAGGCCAAAAGGAGGGGCGCCCCTAGCCCAATCCGAATTAGGAGGGGGCCGGCCCCCCTTTCCTTCCTCCCCTCTCTCCCTTCCTTCCCCCTCCTAGTAGGACTAGGAAAGGGGGGAACCTACTCCTAGTAGGAGTAGGATTCCCCCCTTGGGGGCGCGCCCAAGGTGGTCGACCGGCCCCCTCCTCCACCCCTTTATATACGGGGGAGGGGGCACCCCATAGACACACAAGTTGATTGTTTAGTCGTGTGCGGTGCCCCCCTCCACAGAATTCCACCTCGGTCATATCGTTGTAGTGCTTAGGCGAAGCCCTGCGTCGGTAACTTCATCATCACCGTCATCACGCCGTCGTGCTAACGAAACTCTCCCTCGGCCTCAACTGGATCAAGAGTACGAGGGACGTCACCGAGCTGAGCGTGTGCAGATCACGGAGCTGCCTTGCATTTGGTACTTGATCGGTTGGATCGCGAAGTCGTTCGACTACATCAACCACGTTTCATAATGCTTCCGCTTTCGGTCTACGAGGGTATGTAGACATACTCTTCCCTTCTCGTTGCTATGCATCACCTAGATGGATCTTGCATGTGCGTAGGATTTTTTTTGAAATTACTGCGTTCCCCAACAATAAGCATTTCATATCTCTTCTTGACAGTGGGTAGAGGTATTTGAAAACTTCCAATAGTGATTGTCGGAGATTTTTCAATAACATTAATACCATTCACTTGGAATTGTTTTTCGGAAAGTGCACCTTATGCTCATTACCATTAATATGAAAAGCGACCTTGCTTTTATTGCAATCAATAACAGCCCTTGCAGTATTCAAGAAGGGTCTACCAAGGATAATCGACATGCTGTCGTCCTCGGGCATCTCAAGTATAACAAAGTCAGTCAAAATAGTAACATTAGCAACAACAATGGGCACATCCTCACAGATACCGATAGGTATGGCAGTTGATTTGTCAGCCGTTTGCAAAGATATTTCAGTGGGTGTGAGTTTATTCAAGTCAAGTCTTTTATATAAAGAGAAAGGCATAACACTAACACTAGCTCCTAAATCACACAAATCAGTTTTCACATAATTCTTTTTGATAGAGCAAGGTATAGTTGGTATTCCCGGATCTCCAAGTTTTTAGGTACTCCATCTTTAAAAGTATAATTAGCAAGCATAGTGGAGATTTCAGCTTCCGGTATTTTTCTCTTATTTGTGATGGTGTCTTTCATATACTTTGCATAAGGAGGCATTTTCAATATATCAATCAAGTGAGTACGCAAAAAGACTGGCCTCGGCATTTCAGCAAAGCGTTCAAATTCTTCATCACCATTATTTTTAGTTGACTTGGGTGGAAAATGCATAGGTTTTTGAACCCATGGTTCTCTTTCTTTACCGTGTTTTCTAGCAATGAAGTCTCTTTTGTCATATATTTTATTTTTAGGTTGTGGGTTATCAAGATCAACAGGTGGTTCTATCTCAACATCATTATCTGGTTCTTTACCATTAATTAGTTGAGATTCTTCATGAACCTATTCATTATCTTTTTTATTATTACTAGGTGAGTGTTCATTACCAGATTGGGTTTCAGCATCAGAGATAGAAGTTTCATTTTCATTATCAGGAGGTTTTTCTATTTCAGGTTCACTAGAAGTGTGCAAAGTCCTATCATTTTTCTTTTTCTTTTTCTTTTTAGAAGGACTAGGTGCACTAGTGTTAGCTCTTTGTGAATCTTGTTCAGTTCTTTTAGGTTGTCCCTCAGGATAAAGTGGTTCCTGAGTCATTTTACCTCCTCTAGTTGCAACTCTAACAACAAAGTCATGCATATTATGATTCATTTCATCAAGCAATTCTCTTTGAGATTTAGCAACTTGTTCTAATTGAGTCTGAACCATAGAAGCATGTTTTCCAACACCTCTAACATCATTTGATATTCTAAATAACAAGTCACTCAAGCGAGCAATCTTATCAGAGTTATATTTCAATTGTTTCATAACATTTGCATTGAAGTGATCTTGTTTTCGAATGTAGTTTTCAAACTCATAAAGGCATTGACTAGGATGCATATTGTGAGGATTATCATTTTCATTAAACTTCATAAGAGAATTTACCTCTACCACCTTATGCATTGGTGGTGTATTAAGTCCAGGTATTTCTTCAATAGGAGGTAAAATTTTAAGATCCTCAGCTTTAATACCCTTTTCCTTCATAGATTTCTTTGCCTCTTGCATATCTTCAGGACTGAGATATATTATACCCCTCACCTTTGGAGTAGGTTTAGGTGGTGGTTCAAGAATAGCCCAATCATCATAATTTTTCAATATGTTATTCAATAATTCTTCAGCTTGAGCAATAGTTCGTTCCCTAAAATGCAACCAGCACAACTATCTAGGAAGTCCCTAGAAGCATCGGTTAGTCCATTATAGAGGATATCAAGTATTTCATTTTTCTTAAGGGGATGATCAGGCAAAGCATTGAGCAAGTAGAAAATCCTCCCCAAGCTTGTGGGAGACTCTCTTCTTTAGTTTGCACAAAGTTAAATATTTCCTGTAAGGCAGCTTGTTTCATATGAGCGGGATTTTTTTCCAGAGAAGTAATAAACCATATCCTGGGGACTACGTACACAAACAGGAGAAAGAGTATTGTACCAACCTTTAGCATCACCCTTTAATGAGAAAGGAAATAATTTTAGGATAAAGTAATAATGAGTTTTCTCATCATGTGTAAAAAGGGTGGCTATGTCATTCAACTTAGTAAGATGTGCCACAATAGTTTCAGTTTCATAACCATGGAAAGGATCAGATTCAACCAGAGTAATTAGCTCTGGGTCGATAGAGAATTCATAATCCTTATCATCAATACAGATAGGTAAAGTAGCAAACTTAGGATCACATTTCATTCTAGCATTCAAAGATTTTTCTTTATACTTGCATAGTAATTTCTCTAGATCATGTCTATCATTGCAAGCAAGAACATCTCTAGTTGCTTCTTCACTCATAACATAACCTTCTGGTATCTTAGGCAATTCATATCTAGGAAGGCTAGTTCTAGCAGGTGTTTCAGGAGATTCAGTTTCAAGCTCATCATCGGATTCAACAATATCATGTTGTATAACTCTAGCAATTTGTTTATCAAGAAATTCACCAAGTGGCACATCATCATTATCAAGCAAGGTACTAGCATCATCATAAGCATCATTCATGGTAGAAGTAGCATCATCAATAACTTGTGACATATTAGAATTAATAGCATGTGGTGGTGTTGCAAGTTTACTCATAACAGAAGGTGAATCTAAAGCAGAACTGGATGGCAGTTCCTTACCTCTCCTCGTCCTTGAGGAAAACATCTTAGTCTTTGGATCCTTCAGATTCTTCATAGTGATAATATGATAATAATCTCAAGTGACTCAACAAATATAGCTATGCTCCCCCGCAACGGCGCCAGAAAAAGGTCTTGATAACCCACAAGTATAGGGGATCGCAACAGTTTTTGAGGGTAGAGTATTCAACCCAAATTTATAGATTTGACACAAGGGGAGCGAAAGAATATTTGAAGGTATTAGCAGCTGAGTTGTCAATTCAACCACACCTGGAGATTAATTATCTACAGCAATATGATCAGTAGCAAAGTAGTTTGATGATAGTAGTGACAGTAGCAACGGTAACAGTAACAGTGATAGCAGTAATTTGTAGCAAGTGTAACAGTGATGCTAGCAATAGTAACGCAGCAAGATCAATAAGGATAAATTCATAGGCATTGGATCAGTGACTTGTTGGATGATATTCATCATGCACTACTGTAGGATGCTGCTAACGTGAAACTACGATCAGAGACCCTTCGAGAAACTGTGTGCGATGCAATAATCGTAAACGGTGTTGTATGAAAACCGTCAGAAATGTGTAAAACGTTTGCGACGACGGATGCATCAAACACAGTTCAAGTTTTATTTGCGTGTGCGATGAAGGGCATATGGTTCAGTTCAATGAACTGTTTGTGATGAGGAGGAACAAAAGAAACAGACAGCCAGATGAAGGTGTGTGCGATACACAACATGCGGTTCACTTGGATGAACTGTTTGTGATTAGGCAACACAAAAGAAACGGTCAGCTAGATCAAGGTGTGTGTGATTGAGGGCATATGCTTTAGAAGGACTAACTGTTTGCGATTAGGCAACAGAACAGAAACGGGTCAGCCAGATCAAAGTGTGTGCGATTGATGGCATACACTTCACATGGATGAACAATTTGCGATTAGACACAACAAACTGAAACAGTTAGATAGACCGACGTGTGTGCGCTAGACGGGCACACACATTCTAATTAAAAGAACCATGCGCGATGGTGCTGACATTGCCTATTGCGGTGCACCCTATGGTGCAAACGCCATGTACACGGCTGAGAAGGCGTACGTGCCCACGTTACGCTTTCCGGGAATAGTGCCGTACTTATAACCGTTAGTAAATTTTGAGCATGTGTCCCGTCACATTCCAAATTGCAAACCTGTTCACACCGATCAAAACCTAAACGGTTTCCCACTTAGGAGCATATTACTACGCCGTTATAAATACTACTACTCCAAGATGACTACACATTCCTCCTCAACTCCTCATCCACAAAAAGTCAAAAACAAACAAGTCATTCATCATCGTTCCCTTGCGTATGCCATGGCCAGCGTGAGTTCTGGGTCAAGATATTGCCACCAGGGAGAGGTGAGCCTGGAAGTGGGAGCACGAGAGATGTCCCGCCTCGCCGCGAAAGCAACCAACATGTCCCGCCGCACGTCCATAGCAGCAGAGAGGTCCCGCCATGCCGCCGAAGCAGCACGGAGGACCCGCCGCGCCGTCGATGCAGTAGACTGGTCTGGCCGCACCACGAAAGCAGAAGAGATGTCCCGGCGCGCCGCGAATGCAGCAGAGATGTCCTCCCACGCCGCGGCAGCCTAGGAAATTGCCTCGCGGGCAGGCGAGGACTCTTACAGGCGCATGCGTGCTCTCGTCCTCAGGCAGATGGATCAGATCTCCAGGTGGGCGAGGTTGCAGGATGACCTACAAGCCTCGTTTGAACAGTCTACCGACGTCATCCGGTAACTATGAGAGCAATGCGAAGCTCCGGGCCGAGCGCGACCTGCTGAGGGCGAAGATCATCAGAAGTGCGAAGCACCAGGAGCAGACCACTGCCTTGTTGAAGAGGACCGGTGTCATCATCGAGAAACTTATGGACAAGAATGCCATGCTGCGCATCGAGCATAGAAGGCTGGTGGAGGAATCCGTGGATGCCCTCAACCAGCATCTTGAGGAAAAGAAAGAGCATGTCGCCGCCCGCCGCGGAGACTAGTTCCCATTGTGGCTTCCCTCTTCTTTTGCCCTTGTGTATATCGGGCGTTGCCGCATGTGGCTTTTTTTAGTTATGTTTATAAATATGTAAGCCAATTATTATCCAATGTCATCGTCCTTATATTCATCATGCTTTCTATAAGTCACATTCGATGCTATATAGGTCCGTCGGATCTTACATCAAGATCCGTGCAAAACTTTATTTTCAGATTTTCATTTTTCTCTCTTAAATCTTAGTCCAGTGAGACATATAGCCACGCCGTAGAACAGGTGCTCGGTCGCCATTAATGGAGATGTTGGGAGGGAGGTGTGCGGCGGGTAGCGGTCAAAAGGGCTCTCCTCCCGATGAGCATGCGCAGGGGTCTGATCGCACGCCTCCCGTACTCAAATAGCTACCCCGCACGGCACCTCCTAGCCAATAAAAAAGGGGACGCGTGGCCGCACGTAATTGGTAAGTCGAACGCCCACGGTTTCAATAATACTTGCGTTTCCGATTTGTAACGTGACAGCACTTGTTCCAAAATGACTTTGTTGATTTTTAATGTGTGCGCCTTCGCAAATCAGACAGAAAAATTACCACAACATGTTGGTGCCATGTCATGAGACCATGCCAAGTTTCATTATTTTCAAGCGTGTTTTGGAATTACAGGAATTAAAAAACCAAGTTCCTCAATCTTTTCGGCCGAGCCACGACGCCCAGATGTTTGAATTTCACTCCCATTTCTTGCATGGGACCTACATATTCACCCAAGGACACACATGTGATTTTTCAAACAACTTTGGTGCACTGGAGCATGTGCTTGTAGTTCAAATTTGAATTATGCACATTAAATGCCTAGAAACTCAAATAATGTATTAAAAAGGCGAAACGAGCCTGGAATAATTCCAAAATTTGGCACGGTACTTCTATTTGGTCTAATCTGGCTGTGTAAAAAAGTTAAGGCGGGAGAATGCAGTGTACATATGTCGTTTCGCACACGGAGGTGACACGTTCCCTCTCGGAACCACGAGCATTCTTGAGGGAATCTCCAGTTTGCAAGAAGCTTACACCAAAGCTTGTCCCAATTCGGCTAAAAAAATTACCGCAACATGTTGGTGCCATGCCATGACACCATGCCAAGTTTCATGATTTTCAGGCGTGTTTTGGAATTACAGGAATTAAAAAACCAAGTTTCTCAATCTTTCTGACAGAGCCACGATGCCTAGATGTTTGAATTTCACTCCAATCTCTTGCATGGGACCTAGAAATTCACCAAGGATGCACATGTGATTTTTCAAACAACTTTGGTGCACTGGAGCCTGTGCTTGTAGTTCAAATTTATATTATGCACATTAAATGCCCAGAAACTCAATTAATGTATAAAAAGGCGAAACGAGCCAGGAATAGTTCCAAAATTTAGCACGATACTTCTATTTGATCTAATCTGGCTGTGTAAAAAAAATTAAGGCGGGAGAAGGCAGTGTACATATGTCGTTTCGCACACGGAGGTGAAACGTTCCCTCTCGGTACCACGGGCCTTCTTGAGGGAAGCTCCGGTTTGCAAGAAGCTTACACCAAAGCTTGTCCCAATTCGGCCAAAAACTTTACTGCAGCATGTTGGTGCCACGTCATGACACCATGCCAAGTTTCATGATTTTCAGCCATGTTTTGGATTTACAGGAATTAAAAAACCAACTTTATCAATTATTCCGGCCGAGCCACAACACCCAGATGTTTGAATTTTATTCGCATTTCTTGCATGGGACCTATAAATTCACCCAAAGACACACATGTGATTTTTCAGCAAACTTTGGTGCATTGGAGCATGTGCTTGTAGTTCAAATTTGAATTATGCACATTAAATGCCCAGAAACTCAATTAATGCACAATAATGCCAAACAAACCCGGAATAATTCCAAATTTAAACACGACATTCATGTACTAGTTGCATGTTCACTATATGTAAATGTTCTAGCAATTCAAACACCATCCTTTCCCTCCGTAACACCATTTTGTCTTTCAAGACATAATGAAAAAATCAGGTATATCACAAACAATTTACTAGAAAGAATAGTGTGGGATGCGATATAAAATATCTTGGCGCATCGTCTTGTCTGGCTTATGCAGGAAGCTTCTTCGTCTACAGTCCACCGCCCCCGCTTGAACCACACTTGCGCGCCAGTTTCTTGCGGCACTGAGCGATTTTTTTTGCCAACGCGGAAATATCTATCTCCCCGCCCTCTCCCTCCTACCAAAAGCCACATTTCCACTATTCCTCCTTGCTTTCCAAGTTCAAACCTTCACTGCTGCTTACTGGTAGCTCAGCCTCCTCGCCGGCGACCCTTCTTCTTGCAGCGCCGCCTCCTCGCCAGCTACCCTTCTTCTTCCAGCGCTGCCTCCTCGTCGGTGACCCTTCTTCTTGCTGTGCGGCCTCCTCGCCGCCGACCCTTCTTCTTGCTGTTCGGCCTCATTGATATGGTCAGGTAATCCACACCCCACCCACACCCTCCTCCTCCTTTCCCATCCCACATGCCCCGACTGATGGAGCGACACCTTCCACCGAAATCACTGCCCCCCTCCTCCAATTAAGCGCCGCCCACATCCATTTTACAAGCAGTATAACATGGAGCTGAGTAGCATGCGGCCGCATGCGCGAACGAGGTCACTATGGCTAACATGCGCATCGACCACTAGATCTTGGAGGAGCACCTCGTCTTCGAGGCCACCGTCGACACCGCCACGCGGTTGTCTACTTTAAAATACAGTTCGTGATATTTTCTCGAGGCCACCGCCAGTGCCTTCTAGTGATTTGTCCTCTGTAATGTTAATATGCAATCTGATGTTCAGTTAACAATTTGGTCCTTTAAAATGTAATGTTCAATTAACACTTTGTTCCAACAATTGCTACATTTTGTAGTATTGTTCTCAAACATTCTTTGTTTTGTTAATTGTCTTATCTTTTAGTACATGTTTCTATTCTGCAATGTCGTGCTCAGTTAACTATTTTGGTTCATTTGGTCTGGTGTCCATTTAACTGTTTGGTTTAGTTCTGCAATTTGATTTTCATTTGCTGTGGGTACAATTTTGTATTGTGACACCAATCGAATTTGGCTGTACTCAATACATATTCTACTAATAGTATGGCGACTCTCAGTTAACCTGATCAAGATCTTCCTTATGTGTGTTCTAGGGAAACAATGGGAGGCACCACGGTTTACCATCAAGGTTTGTTCAAGCAGGGTCCTTTGGCTAATAGCACATTATTGTGTAGTTGCAGGAATCATTATAATATTTAGGTTTCTTACAGTTTGGTATTGCACATGTAGGTCCTGCTGTCAGGGGCTTAGACCCACTGTTCGACCCATTTTGCATATGGGGAAATGAGATGTCCATGAATATCAGTCAAGTCAAGAAACTCATAAAGATTGTTAGGATGAAGAAACTTGCGACGAATAACAGCAAGATCTTTGTTTGCACAATGAAGAAGACATCAGTCAACTATAGGATGGTACCAACTCTTTTACCTTGTTTTTACCCCTTGCGCCATTTCAAAATTTACAACAACGATTTATGCATAGCATTGTTTTCAGTACTTTTCAAAGCAGTTCACCGATGATTACCTCTCAAACCACCTGCATGGTCAAGAGGCGAGGAAGGTATTCATTCAACACCCACGGTACAATATTGAAGTCTTGCTGAAGAGGATGAAGGTTGGGCGGGCAATTATCCATAGCCACCGGCCTAAAGTTGCAAGGACATTCAACATCACTGAAGGCTCAATATTTGCCTTCCGCTTCTGCAGTTTGTCAGATGAGATTCATCTGTCTATTTACCGTGTATGATGCTACTTTCCAAAGGTTTTTGATGCAGCATGTGAAATTTGGTGTTGTTGTGTAATGGCGTAACTGAGTGCCGAAGCTATCTGATGTAATTGGATTATGAAATCCGGGTTGCTTTTATACAGATATGAAATATCTGGTGCGTTTTATAAGAAATATCAGTTTGATTAGTACATGGATTATCAATAATAGGCTAATTACCCTGCTTATTGGGGTTTTCTATTGCAAACGGTTACTCAGACAGCACCGTGGGCGATGAACTCAAACAACCCGCACGGTTTCTAGAAAGTAGGCGTGTTCGATCAACTAACAATCACACACGGCTTCTGGCAGCGAACTGTTTGTGTTAGGCCACCTTGCACAAACATTTCCACACAAAGAACTATGTGGGATGTACATACCTACGGAAATTATTTTTAGGGATTCACCGTGTGGGATGTACATACCTACGGAAATGATTTCTGGGATTCACCGTGTGGGATGTACATACCTATGGAAATGATTTCTGGGATTCACCGTGTGGGATGTACATACCTATGGAAATGATTTCTGGGATTCACCATGTGGGATGTACATACCTACCGAAATGATTTCTGGGATTCACCGTGTGGGATGTACATACATACGGAAATGATTGGGTTTCGATGCCTCGCTTGATCGCACACGGCCCCAGCCTGGGTCCCAGGAGGGCCTATCCTCGACGATTTATGGGTCGTGTGGGAAGGACACCCTATTGCACACACTCACATGGCGACGGTTCCAAATGCCATCGCGGAAAGGGGTTTTAAACCGTTTGTTTAGGACGTCGTTGTACCAGTGATGAGACAGTTATAACCTAGGGTGATACGACACTAGCTCCAGTTCATCGATATAACGTAGGCATGTATTCCATAAATAGTCATACGTGCTTTATTAAAAGAACTTGCATGACATCTTTTGTCCTACCCTCCCATGGCAGCGGGGTCCATATTGGAAACTAAGGATATTAAGGTCTCCTTTTAATAGAGAACCAGAACAAAGCATTAACACATAGTGAATACATGAACTCCTCAAACTACGGTCATCACCGGGAGTGGGCCCGGTTGTTGTCACTCTGGGGTTGCCGGATCATAACCGTAGTAGGTGACTATAACTTGCAAGATCGGATCTAAAACATGGATATAATGATGAATTCATAAATGGTTCAAATCTGGAATCATGGCACCCGGGCCCAAAGTGAAAAGCATTAAGCGTGGCAAAGTCATAGCAAGATCAATCTAAGAACATTGTGGATACTAGGGATCAAGCCCTAACAAAACTAACTCGATTACATGATGAATATCATCCAACTCCTCACCGACCAGCGAGCCTACGAAGGAATTATTCACTCCTGGTGGGGAGCATCATGGAATTGGCGATGGAGATAGGTTGGTGATGACGAAGATCGAAGATCCCCCTCTCTGGAGCCCCAAACGGACTCCAGATCTGCCCTCCCGAGGAAGAACAGGGCTTGGCGGCGGCTCGTGGATCACGATAATTCTTTCTCCCTCATTTTTTCTGGAAATATGTGAATTTATAGTATCAGGAGGGTTATCAGCGGGGCCACCAGGTGGGTACAACCCACCTGGGCGCACCAGGAGAGGGGGGGGGTGCCCTGGTGGGTTCTACCCACCCAGGGGCCCCCCTCTGGTGGGTCTTGGCTCCAGAAATTCTTATTATTGGTATAAAAAATCCTCAAAAAGTTTCGTTCCATTCCGAGAACTTTTATTTCTACACAAAAACAACACCATGGTAGTTCTGCTGAAAACATCGTCAGTCCGGGGTTAGTTTCATTCAAATCATGCAAATTAGAGTCCAAAACAAGAGGAAAAGTGTGAGAAAAAGTAGATACGTTGGAGACATATCAGCGTCTTGATAGGATACCCAAAAGAAACTGTTGGGTACACCTTCTATCACAGATCCGAAGGCAAGATCTTTGTTGCTAAGAATGGATCCTTTTTAGAGAAGGAGTTTCTCTCGAAAGAAGTGAGTGGGAGGAAAGTAGAACTTGATGAGGTAATTGCACCTTATCTCGAATTGTAAAGTAGCTCATCACAGAAAACTGTTCCCATGATGCCTGCACCAAGTAGTGAGGACGCTAATGATAATGATCATAAAACTTATGATCAAGTTACTAGTGAACCTCTAGGTCAACCAGAGCACGCTTCGCACCAGAGTGGTACAACAATCCTATTCTGGAAGTCATGTTACTAGGCCATGACGAACCTACGAACTATGAGGAAGCGATGATGAGCCCAGATTCCGAAAAATGGCTTGAGGCCATGAAATTTGAGATAGGATCCATGTATGAGAACAAAGTATGGACTTTGATTGACTTGCCCGATGATTGGCGAGCCATTGAGAGCAAATGGATCTTCAAGAGGAAGACAAACATAGATAGTAGTGTTACTATCTACAAAGCTCAAATTGTCGCAAAAGGTTTTCGACAAGTTAAAGGTGTTGACTACGATGAGATTTTCTCACTCGTATTGATGCTTAAAGTCTGTCCAAATCATGTTAGCAATTGCTGCATTTTATGAAATCTGGCAAATGGATGTCAAAATTGCATTCCTTAATGGATTTATTAAAGAAGAGTTGTATATGATGCAACCGGAAGGTTTTCTCAATCCAAAAGGTGCTAACAAAGTGTGCAAGCTCTAGCGATCTATCTATGGACTAGTGCAACCATCTCGGAGTTGGAATATATGCTTTGATGAGTCGAGCAAAGCATATAGTTTTATACATACTTACGGTGAAGCCTGTATTTACAAGAAAGTGAGTGGGAGCACTACAACCTTTCTGATAAGTATACCTGAAGGACATATTGTTAATCGGAAATGATGTAGAATTTTCTGGAAAGCATAAAGGAGTGTTTGAAAGGAGTTTTTTTCAAAGAAAGACCTCGTTGAAGCTACAAACATATTTGGCATCAAGATCTATAAAGATAGATCAAGACGCTTGATAAGACTTTCGATGAGTACATACCTTGATAAGATTTTGAAGGACTTCAAAATGGATCAGTCAAAGAAGGAGTTCTTGCCTGAGTTGTAAGGTATGAAGTTGAGTAAGAGCCAAAACCCGACCACGGCAGAAGATAGAGAGAGAATGAAAGTCATTCATTATGCCTCACCCATAGGTTCTACTCCATCCGTCTGGAAATACTTGTCATCAAAATGGATAAAAGGGGATGTATCTAGATGTATTTTAGTTCTAGATACATCTCTTTTTATCCATTTTGATGACAAGTATTTGCGGACGGAGGGAGTATAAAGTATGTCATGTTGTATACCAGACCTATTATGTACCTTGCCATGAGTTTGGCAAAGGGGTACAATAGTGATCCAGGAGTAGATCATTGGACATCGGTCAAAATTATCCTTAGAGGACTAAGGAAATATTTCTCGGTTATGGAGGTGATAAAGAGTTCATCGTATGTAACATCCCAATTTTTATTAAATTTGGATGTTAATAGAATCATTCAATGCATATCATTTTTCTTTGCATTTTGGAGTTCTTAAAATATTCAAAAAATATTTTTCCACTCGAGAAAAACAAATGAGAGGGGATAAGATGACTTCCTCAAAGTATAAAAGAGTGGGAAATTTTATTTTGAATATTATTTGAAGTTTTGGAGTTTATTGGTATTTATTCTTTTCTACAAAAAGTGCATTAATTGCATTAGGAAATATTTTCAAAATGATCTGTGCTTAAGTTAATGTTCATTAGGTTCTAAATATTATATAGTTATTTTAGAAATTATTTTGATGTTTTTATTAATTCATTTGAATTATTTAGGGCCACTTTAATGTTCGGTTAACAAAAACACGCACGCACTCACCACAGCCTGGACCGGAACTGGGTTCGGCCCAGTAGCGCCCCAACCGGCCCAGCTAGCCATTTGGCCCAAGGCCAGCGCCGCGCGCCCGAAGCCTCCCGCCCGGTCAACCGCCCCGCGCTCACCCTCGCTCCCCTCCTCTCGCTGCCGCTGCCAGGCGGGCCCCGCTCGTCAGCTCGTCCCCAACCTCCCGCAGCCCGCGGGATAAACATCCTCGCCGCGCCTCGCAAATGCCGCTCGGCTCCCTCGCAGATGAGGCTTATCCGCAGCCCCGTAGCGCTCCTAGCCGCGCCTATATAAAGGCCAGGACCCCCTCTTCCAACCTTGCTGTCCCGCTTCTTCCCACGCCGCCCTACCGCTCATTGTCGCCGTTCGCATCTCGCCGTAGCCGCGCCACTCCGTCATCCATTTCATCGCCTGTGGCACCCCTAGCTCTCCTTCCTTTGTCAATTGGATCCCCACGACAACACGCATCTGTTTGACACGTTTTTTGTCCTAGGTACCGTCGGAGCCACCGCATCGTCGATGCCGGAGTCGTCGGAGCACCGAGCCCCGCCATCTTCGCCTCGCCCCATCCCGACGCTGCCGAGAAACGCCGACACCATGTTCGCGACGCCCTCGGTGCGCCGCACCTCCCCGTCTTCTTCCCCGTTGACTAGGACCACCGCAGCCACCGCCCCCTTCATCACCGACGTCGCGCCGCCATCTTCATCGTCGCCGGCCACCACCACCCCCCACTGTGAGCCACCACCCCACCCTCGCCCGTTCGATCTACCATGGATGGCCCAAATTAGATTAGGTTCATTTTTTATTTTGCAAAGAGGTACGCGGTTAACCGCGGTTCCCTTAGACCGTGCGGTTTTATTTAAACCGATCATCGGTTTTTCTTTAGTTAGCCGTCGCCGCTGTTTTTCTTATTTAGCGGTTGTTCGCCGTATAGCCTCCACAACGGGTGCTGCTCGGCCAGCCACGAGCCGCCATGTGGCCAGGGACTTGTTTGTGATAATTTCTTTCTCTCTTTAGTCCCTATAATTAGCAGATTAGTCCCTGAACTTCGAGTAGCCACAACTTTTTAACTGTAGATCCAAACTCGATGAAACCAACGGCAACTTCTTTTTCATGTTTAGATCTGTCCAGTGGTATCCTTTTTGCAAACTTTTTTCAGATTCAAATTTGAATTTATTTAGATTCGAATTTGAACTTCAAATTCGAATATCTCCCAAACCGAAGCTCCGATTAAGTTGATTCCTTTTGCATTCTGTCACCGTAGCCAAACCCTATCACCTGGACCTTTGTCACAATGATTTTCGCACACTAGAATCTGCCCTCTGCCCTTTAATATTTTTACTAGTATGCATAGTATGCACTATAGTTCACATCACTTTTTGAACCATAGGCCTATGTTGTTTTGCACTTAGAATATTTTTGTGGTAGATTAGTGTGTTGTATGTTCATTTGGTTTTTCTGAGACTTCTTGCTTCGCATGTTCTTCTTGGTTTTTCTAAAATGTTTGCTTATGTTTGTTTATCTTCTTTGCGATAGATTGCCCGGAGTGCGAAGCAGAATATTATCAGTCTTTAGAATTCAACCAGCAGTACCAAGGCAAGTTGCATCTTGATCATGTTTTCATTACCTATGTTTTTATTATGCACTTAGTTCTTTGCGGTAGGACTGCATGGTAGGAATTAATGTTGTATGACTATGCTTTTCACCCATGTAGTTCATTGAGGTAGGTCTGAACCATATAACATTGTCGCCATCGTTTTACATTATGTTGCTTCGCTAAGTAGACGTGGACTGGGAAGTGATCACTGTAAAGTTTGAGTGACAATGTAGTAAATAGGACCTAAGATAATTAATGAACTACCTGGGCGGAAACTTGTTGGAATGGTGGCGAAGTACAGTGGGGCACGCATGGGAAATCCATGGTGGTGCACCACTAGTGGACCGTCCGCTCAGGCTCAAAGAGATTAATCGTATTCTCATGTCTAGAAGCTTACGTGTGCAGCCACAAGCCAATATGGGCTCTGGCTTAGTTGAGTAGTTAGTGTGACCCCTTCTGGGATGGGCTAGCAGATGTAGAATGATGTAGGTGTACCGGCCTATCCGTGGGTTAAGGGGGAACATTTTCGAAAGCCTATGTCTCGATCTTCGATCATGGAGGTGGCCGAGTCTTGTGGGGAAAAGTGCGCAACCTCTGTAGAGTGTCAACCTAATCGATTTGCCGTGTCCCTGGTTACAGACAACTTGACCATCTAGTAGTGGAAATGCCGGGAGATCTCCTCACCTTTAATTAAACAGTTGGGTTTTAAATGAAACTTGGGAACGGATGGAGTTGGGTTTGCCAACTCATCCTAGGCAAATGTGTAGTAGTAGAATAACATCTTTTCTAATAGGAAAAAACTAGCTTTATGCAAAAACTAAACTTAGAGCTTTCCACCAGCCAAATTGCATGTACAAGTAGGTTCTTTACACTTATGATGTGACTTGCCAGTACATTCAATGTACTGACCTATATGGCTGCAACTTATCACGTTGCAAATATATCCGACGAGGATTAAGGTGCGATAGGTCGATGTTCTACACTCAACCTTGCTCGTGGAGTTGGACTCATTTACTACTTTGCTTCCGCAATACTTGCTTATTGGCTCTATGCCCCATTTTGTAATAAATGTATTGCTCCTTGACTATCGATGTAATAAAGAGATGTGTGTTATTTTTGTTATTTCATCGAGTACTGTGTGTGCTAGCAAGTCGATCTAGGGACTAGCACGGTAAGCACACAGACTTCAACTCTTACCGAGTTGGGTCGCTACAAGATGGTATCAGAGCACACGTTGACTGTAGGATGCGACCCCTTGAAATGGAAAAAGTCATAGGATAAAAACTATATTTTTCACTATCCCTATATATCCTTTGGTCTCGTACCTCCTCTGCTTCAACACTAATTTCTTCTCTCTTTCAAAATGTAGATGTCGTCCGCCCTTGTTGAGTTCGAGCAGCCCGATGAGACCACGCCCTTTGGACGGTAGCTGGTGAAGATCGCGAAGCACCTGAAGATTGGGCTTCCCACATTCACTGGAACCTTCACAGCCACCCTGCCCGAGGAGACACGTTGGAGGATCGATGCTCATATCCCCAGACGCATCCTCGGAAACCACACCAAGCCCATTGATTTCCATGTGGATACCGCAACATGGGGCTTGGGCAGGGGTATCGCTGCTCACATTGCTCTCGGACGCATTCGAGAGGTGTATGACGAAGACCTCAAGAGGACCTCCTTCGTGATGTACGGACACCGCGACGCAAATGGAGATGTGGTGCGTACCCTGGAGGACAAGCCGATAGCATCCCATATCTAGGACATGGAGGAGCACATTCGCATGATGGAGCTGGAGCTGTTTGACAACATGATCGTCATCAAGAACCTCATGACCCGCAAGGCCGAGCTAGAGGAGGAGCTCCAGGACGCTCGCATCGAGCACGAGGGAGAGCTGGACGCACCACAGGAGAAGATCGATGACCTAAAGCTGGAGCTTGAGGAGGCCGAGGAGAAGCTGGATGAGGGAGAAAACATCCAGGAGGTTCATTCGTATGGTGCCTATGTCAGCCAGGAGAGGGACCAAAATGATGAGCTCGGAGATGACGACACAAAGAATGATGCAAGGACACCCGATGTCGACATGGTTGACTGGTCCTCATGTGATGAGAGTTAGATTTTATACCACCATGAGAGTTTAGAAATTTGATTTCATTATCCGATTAGTTTATTTCATCTGTAAGACCTTGTCAAATCTTGTGACATGGCTTACCTTAGGTTTGATTATTCGTGTGAACCTCTTTGTTTGAAATTGAATTGGACTGATTTGATGTTTTATTGCTATCATGTGCATATGGGTAGTGTGATTTTACTCACTAGGCCTTGTTCTATTCTAACTCCTCATCCACTCTAAAACCCATCAGATGCCTCCAAGACGTGACCCCGGATTCAACTTTCCGTCGGAGCTCACGCAATTGATCCAGCAACAGAATGCTCTTATGCAGATGCTCAATCAGAACCAGAACCAGAACTAGAACAACAACAACAACAACCCACCGCCGCCACCCCCAGTTGACAGTCTTACCATTTTCTGAGGCTGAACCCACCCGTGTTCTCCAGCAGCACGGAGCCGATTGTCGCAGATGACTGGCTCCACAAGATAGGAAGGGAGCTGGCCACAGCAGGATGCAATGATGCTGAGAAGGTGAAGTTTGCTGCCCACGAGCTGGATGGACCGGCAGCTGCTTGGTGGGAGAACTACACCACCACATACGCCATGGAGAATGTGACTTGGACTCAGTTCCAGCAAGCGTTCCGCACTACTCATGTCTCAGCTGGAGCCATGAGTCTGAAGAAGAAGGAGTTCCGCAGCTTGCACCAGGGAGGACGCACGGTATCTCAGTATGTTGATGAGTTCAGTAAGTTGGCCGGTTATGCCCCAGAGGACGTGGCCACTGATGCAGCCAAGCAGGAGAAGTTTCTAGAGGGACTGAACGATGAGTTGAGAGTTCATTCAACTGTGGCGACCTTTGCGGACTATCAGGAGCTGGTTGATAAGGCTACCATTCTCGAAGGCAAGCACCAATAGATGGAGAATCATAAGAGGAAGTACGGTCATGGGAAGTATAACTCTGGAGTTCAACAGAAACCCCGCCATAGCCCGTACTCAGGAAGTTTTGGAACAGGCACTAGCAAGCTTGGAGGGAATCACCATAACCATGGAGGCCACATTCATCATGGAGGAAATGGACACAACCACCATGGTCACAAGCATGGCAATGGCAATGGAGGAAATGGCAATCAGCAGCATTTCAACTCTTCTACACCGATGAAGAAGGATCTGAGTCACATCTCCTGCTTCAAGTGCAAGAAGACAGGTCACTACTCCAATGAGTGTCCTGAGGCACATAATGGAAATGGAAATGGCAATGGGAATTCTCGAGGCAAGAAGCCCAATCTTTTCACTAAGGGGCATGTGAATCATGTCAATGTGGAAGAGGTTTATGAGCAACCTGACGTAGTGATTGGTAAGTTCTTGGTTAATTCATTTCCAGCACTCATTCTTTTTGACACTGGTGCATCGCATTCATTCATATCAAGGGGATTTGTGGATAAATATAAGTTACCTACCATAGCTCTTAAGCCACCCATTCTAGTGAGTGATATGTCTCCGTCGTATCTACTTTTCCAAACACTTTTGCCCTTGTTTTGGACTCTAACTTGCATGATTTGAATGGAACTAAGCCGGACTAACGCTGTTTTCAGCAGAATTGCCATGGTGTTATTTATGTGCAAAAACAAAAGTTCTCGGAATGACCTGAAACTTCACGGAACATCTATTCGGAAATAATAAAAAATTTTTGCAAAAGATGCAGACCAGGGGGACCACCACCTGTCCACGAGGGTGGGGGCGTGCCCCCTACCTCGTGGGCCCCCTGGAGCTCGTCCGACCTCGACTCCAGCTCTATATATTTGGTTCCGGAGAGAAAAAAATCAAAGAGAAGAATTCATCGCGTTTTACGATACGGAGCCGCCGCCAAGCCCTAAAACCTCTCGGGAGGGCTGATCTGGAGTCCGTTCAGGGCTCCGGAGAGGGGAATTCATCGCCATCGTCATCATCAACCATCCTCCATCACCAATTTCATGATGCTCACCGCCGTGTGTGAGTAATTCCATCATAGGCTTGCTGGACGGTGATGGGTTGGATGAGATCTATCATGTAATCGAGTTAGTTTTGTTAGGGTTTGATCCCTAGTATCCACTATGTTCTGAGATTGATGTTGCTATGACTTTGCTATGCTTAATGCTTGTCACTAGGGCCCAAGTGCCATGATTTCAGATCTGAACCTATTATGTTTTCATCAATATATGAGTGTTTTAGATCCTATCTTTCAAGTCTACAGTCACCTATTATGTGTTATGATCCGTTAACCCCGAAGTGACAATAATCGGGATACTTACCGGTGATGACCGTAGTTTGGGGAGTTCATGTATTCACTATGTGTTAATGCTTTGGTCCGGTACTATTAAAAGGAGGCCTTAATATCCCTTAGTTTCCGCTAGGACCCTGCTGCCACGGGAGGGTAGGACAAAAGATGTCATGCAAGTTCTTTTCCATAAGCACGTATGACTATATTCGGAATACATGCCTACATTACATTGATGAATTGGAGCTAGTTCTGTGTCACCCTATGTTATGACTGTTACATGATGAACCTCATCCGGCATAATTCTCCATCACCGATCCATTGCCTACGAGCTTTCCATATACTGCTCTTCGCTTATTTACTTTTCTGTTGCTATTGCTATCATCACCACAAAATACCAAAAACATTACTTTTGCTACTGTTACCTTTTGCTACCATTACCACTACTATCATATTACTTTGCTACTAAATACTTTGCTGCAGATATTAAGTTTCCAGGTGTGGTTGAATTGACAACTCAGCTGCTAATACTTGAGAATATTCTTTGGCTCCCCTTGTGTCGAATCAATAAATTTGGGTTGAATACTCTACCCTCGAAAACTGTTGCGATCCCCTATACTTGTGGGTTATCAAGACTATTTTCCGGCGCCATTGCCGGGGAGCATAACTCTATTCTTTGAGTCACTTGGGATTTATATCTGCTTATCATTATGAAGAACTTGAGAGATCCAAAAACCAAGATTTATCCCTCAACTACGAGGGGAGGTAAGGAACTGCCATCTAGCTCCACACTTGATTCACCTTCTATTTTGAGTAAGCTTGGGACACCTAAACCTGCTTCTGCTATTCGTTTTGATATGTCGCATGTTATTGATGATGCCACTTCTGCTATGAATGATACTTATGATGGAACTACTTCTATGCTTGATACTACTGTGCCACTTGGTGAATTTCTTGATGAACAACTTGCTAGGGTTAGAGAGAATGAAAATATTGAATCTGATAATATTGATGAAAGTGATGATGAAGACTCTTCCCCTAATAATGAATCACCTGTTATTCCTGAGGGTTGTGTTTTTGAAAAAGAAGCTTCTTTAGCTATTTTAGCTTGCAAAGATAGGTACGAACTTAAGAGGTTATTAGCTAAATGGAATAAGCAATCTCTAAATGCTAGAATGAAACCTGACCCTACGTTTGCTACTTCACCTATCTTTGTTACTGATAAAGATTATGAATTCTGTGTTGATCCTGATATAATTACTTTGGTTGAATCTGATCCTTTTCATGGCTATGAATCTGAAACTATTGTGGCACATCTTACTAAATTAAATGATATAGCCACCCTGTTCACTAATGATGAGAGAACTCGCTACTTTAATATCCTTAAAATATTTCCGTTCTCATTAAAGGGTGATGCTAAGATATGGTTTAATTCTCTTGTTCCTGGTTGTGTGCGTAGTCCCCAGGATATGATTTATTACTTCTCTGCTAAATATTTCCCTGCTCATAAGAAACAAGCTGCTTTAAGGGGTATATATAATTTCGTGCAAATTGAAGAAGAGAGGCTCCCACAAGCTTGGGGGAGGCTCCTCCAATTACTTAATGCTTTGCCTGATCATCCTCTTAAGAAAAATGAAATACTTGATATCTTTTATAATGGACTAACCGATGCCTCCAGAGATTACCTGGATAGTTGTGTTGGTTCTGTTTTCAGGGAAAGAACGCTGGATGAAGTTGAAATTCTATTGAATAATATGTCGATAAATGAAAATAATTGGACACTTCCTGAGCTAGCTCCTGAGCCTATTCCTAAACCAACTCTGAAGAAAAGGGGTATTCTATTTCTCAGTCCCGAAGATATGCAAGAGGCAAAGAAATCTATGAAAGAAAAAGGTATTAAAGCTGAAGATGTTAAGAATTTACCTCCTATTGAAGAAATACACAGTCTTAATTTACCGCCTGTTGAAGAAACACATGGTCTTGATAACCCGACACAGGTAGTAAAGGTCAATTCTCTCTACAGATACGATAAAGCTGAAATCCCGTTTACTGAATTTGCTAGCCCATGCTTAGATGAGTTTGATAAATTTATGGTTAAGCAAGAAGACTTCAATGCTTATTTTGGTAGACAATCTAAATACAATTCAAATATGCTTGAACACTTGGGTGATTATATGGCTAATGTCAAAGGTGAACTTAAATTTATTAGTAAACATGCTTTTATGGTTACCACTCAAGTAGAACAAGTACTTAAAGCTCAAAATGATTTGCTCAATGAATTGAATAGTAAGAATAATGATAACGTTGTTAGAGTTATGACTAGAGGTGGTAGAATGACTCATGAACCTTTGTATCCTGAAGGCTACCCTAAGAGAATTGAGCAAGATTCTCAGAGAAATAATATAGATGAACCTAGTCCTTCTAAAAGGAGGAAAAAGAAAAATGATAGGACTTTGCATGCTTCAAGTGAACCTATTACTGAAACACCTGAAAATCCAAATGATATCTCTATTTCTGATGATGAAACACAATCTGGTAATGAACCTGAAACTAGTGATAATGTTATTGATAATGTTCATGATGATGCTCAACCTAGTAATGATAATGATATAGAAATTGAACCTGCTGTTGATCTTGATAACCCAGAATCAAAGAATCAATGTTATGATAAGAAAGACTTTGTTGCTAGGAAACACGGTAAGGAAAGAGAGCCTTGGGTTCAGAAACCCATGCCTTTTCCTCCCAAACCATCCAAGAAAAAGGATGATGAGGATTTTGAGCGCTTTGCTAAAATGATTAGGCCTATCTTTTTGCGTATGCAATTAACTGATATGCTCAGAATGAATCCTTATGCTAAGTATATGAAAGATATTGTTACAAATAAAAGAAAGATACCGGAAGCTGAAATTTCCACCATGCTTGCTAATTATACTTTTATGGGTGGAATACCAAAGAAACTTGGAGATCCAGGAGTACCCACTATACCATGCTCCATTAAAAGAAATTATGTTAAAACTGCTTTATGTGATCTTGGAGCCGGTGTTAGTGTTATACCTCTCTCTTTATATCATAGACTTTATTTGAATAAGTTGACACCTACTGAAATATCTTTGCAAATGGCCGATAAATCAACTGCTATGCCTGTCGGTATTTGTGAGGATGTGCCTGTTGTAGTTGCAAATGTTACTATTTTAATGGACTTTGTTATTCTTGATATTCCCGAGGACGATAGTATGTCTATTATTCTTGGAAGACCTTTTATGAACACTGCAGGGGCTGTTATTGATTGCACTAAACGCAATGTCACTTTTTATGTTAATGGTAATGAGCATACGGCACACTTTCCGAGGAAACAACCTCAAGTTCATAGTATCAACTCTATTGGAAAAATTCCATCAATTATATTTGGAGGTTTTGAATTTCCTCTTCCTACTGTCAAGAAGAAATATGATATTCTTATTATTGGGGATGTGCATATCCCCGTTGAGGTAACATAGTGTTATTCGAAATTTCTCCGGTTCCATGTTATTCGGAATGAGTTCGTTAACAAGACTTGATCAACCTTGTTAGTGGATTCCTTTTGATGAGCATGAGATGGATGAAACTAGAAAACACAACCTTCTGTACCCACCTTTTATTTTCTGTGATTTGTATTAAATAAAATAAAAATAAGTATTTCCCGTCTGTTATCTGATTATCCGTGCAATATAAAAATACCCTAAAAATAAAAGTTCTCCAAATGCCCTGAAATTTAAATATGGTTTTTTCTAGAATATTTGAGAATATCTAGAACTGAGAACACAACAGGGGGATCAACCACCTGGCCACGAGGGTGGAGGGCGCACCCTACCCCCTGGGCGCGCCCCCCTGCCTCGTGGGTCCACAGTGGACCTCCTCCACTTATTCCTACACCCACACACCTCTTCTTCCTCCCACAAACACGAATATCCAGCTCAAGCACGAGTTCTAGCTCATTTTGCTGCGATTTTCGATCTCCTTGCTCAAAGCACCTCTCACAAAACTGCTTTAGGGGATTGTTCCTTGGTATGTGACTCCTCCATTGGTCCACTTAGTTTTTGTTCTAGTGCTTTATTCATTGCATATTTTTTCTGCTTAGGTGACCCTGTTCTTGAGCTTGCATGTCAAATTTATATGGTCAAAAGTAGTTTTGATGCATGATATAGGCTCTAGGCACTTGTAGGAGTTGTTGCTATCAATATTATTGAGTTTGGTTCACTTTTATTTTGAAGTTACTAAAAATTTCAGAATTTTTTAGAAAATGATGAAGAGATTTTTGAGGGGCTCATCGATCCGAAGCTCAAGGGAAAAGCAAAATGAAGAGGCACAGAAGCCCAAATATAATTTGCCTCGCACCGCAGAGGTTCGGCCGTGTGAATGGCCCTCCGGTGATTTCTTGAGAGGAACCGAGATTTATGAGGATTTTTATGAATTGGCTAAAAATGCAGGCCTCACCGACTTCCTCCGCGACCGACGTGAACAGTATCTCTTACTCACCAATACTTTTGTGCAAAACTTCTACTATTTTCCTAAGAAATCACCTCCCTCAGTAGAGTTTCATTTATACGATGTTGTTAAGAAGATGCCACTATATGAATTTTGTAGGGTTTGCAAAATACCTTTCGGGGGTAGTTTAGAGGAACCACATTGCAAGGATGTGGACGGTTTTATTGATACTATTACTGTAGGGGAAACTAGGCAGGCTTCGGATGCAAGAATCACTAGCATACATTTTCCTATTTTACGCTACTTTCAATATTTGCTAGTCGTTGCTTAATTGGTCGCGAAAACTGTGGAAACCTTAGTGTTTCTGATATTTTTATTTTGTTCCATGGCTTATTCCATGATGACTCTGTTAGTATGGGTGGTATTATTGCTAAACGGTTAAGTATGAACCGTACAAAAGGACCCATCTTTGGTGGTATTTATGTTTCACGCCTTGCTGCACATTATAATATACCTATTAGGCATTATGAAAAAGAAGAAAAATTGTTGCCCAATGTTTATTTAGATTATAAGAGTAAGGTAGCGCATGATTTTATTATAAAGAATAGGGAAGGGGAGCTGAAATACAAATTGTTCTTTGATAAACGTCATCCTGCGACTATCACCTTGCCTGCTCCTTCCTTGTTTGATTTATCTTCAGGCAAGTACCTCATCTCGCCTAAGGACATTCACGCTTACCAGAACCCTACATCAGCCACAGAGCCAGAGTCGGAACCACAACTTGATCCTCCACGACAGTCTAATTACCTGTGGGATCTGGAGATGATTGCCAACCAGTGGCAATCAGAGTCTTCGTCATCTCAGTACGACCCAAGTCTTACTATGGATATCAGCCAGGCCAGCCGTGGCCATAGACTAACTTAGGCCAAAAGTCCAAGCTTGGGGGAGTATGTATTTCCCACCGACATTACATTCATGTTCACACACTCATTGCTAGATGTCGGTGTTCATACTTTTTCATTGTATCATCCGTGCTAGTTTATTTTCCTTTTCATGCTTTCTTCTTGTGTGTTTAATAAACCTTAAGAAAAACCAAAAAAGTTAGTTGTAGCTTTTTATCAGTTTACTTTCCATGCTTGTTGTATTAATTACAAAAAGATTTCATGTTCTTCTTTTGCTTGTTGGGAGTTTTCCCGTGTAAATAGTTTTATTTCTTTTCTTTTCTTTGGGGGTCTATAGGAGAAGACCATAATTAAATTGTTGAAGTGGCTCTTATATGAATTATTGCTGATCTGACAAAAGAGCCCATATTGCCTTGTGAGGGAGTCCTGGATTAGGGGGTGTTCGGGTAGCCGGACTATACCTTCAGCCGGACTCCAGGACTATGAAGATACAAGACTGAAGACTTCATCCCGTGTCCGGATGGGACTTTCCTTGGCGTGGAAGGCAAGCTTGGTGATGCGGATATTCAAGATCTCCTACCATTGTAACCGACTTTGTGTAACCCTAACCCTCTCCGGTGTCTATATAAACCGGAGGGTTTTAGTCCGTAGGACAACTTCATCATACAACAATCATACCATAGGCTAGCTTCTAGGGTTTAGCCTCCTTGATCTCATGGTAGATGTACTCTTGTACTACCCATATCATCAATATTAATCAAGCAGGACGTAGGGTTTTACCTCCATCAAGAGGGCCCGAACCTGGGTAAAACATTGTGTCCCTTGTCTCCTGTTACCATCCGCCTAGACGCACAGTTCGGGACCCCCTACCCGAGATCCGCCGGTTTTGACACCGACATTGCTGCTTTCATTGAGAGTTCCTCTGTGTCGTTGCTTTTAGGCCCGATGGCTCCTTCGATCATCAAAAACGATGCAGTCCAGGGTGAGGCTTTTCTCCCCGGACAGATCTTCGTCTTCGGCAGCTTCGCACTGTGGGCCAATTCGCTTGGCCACCTTGAGCAGATCGAAAGCTACGCCCCTGGCCATCAGGTCAGGTTTGGAAGCCTAAACTACACGGCTGACATCCGCGGGGACTTGATCTTCGACGGATTCGAGCCACAGCCAAGCGCGCCGCACTGTCTCGATGGGCATGATATAGCTCTACCGCTGAACAGCGCTTTGGAGGCCGCACACGCATCGGTTCCGACCATTGATTCGGAGCCTACTGCGTCGATCGAGGATCAGCGGTTGAACGCTGCCTCAGGGGCTGCAATCTCAGAGGCGATCGAGCCGAACGCCAGCCCCGCACTCCGCATGGCCCGTGACTCCGAGGAGCCGAATTCCTCTTCGAATTCTGAGCCCCCCGCGCCCCTGCTGATCGAATCCGATTGGGCGCCGACAATGGAGTTCACCGCCGCGGACATCTTTTAGCACTCGCCCTTCAGCGACATCCTGAATTCTCTAAAGTCTCTCTCTTTATCAGGAGAGCCCTGGCCGGACTACGGTCAGCAAGGTTGGGATACGGACGATGAAGAAATTCAAAACCCACCCACCACCCACTTCGTAGCCACTGTCGAGGACTTAACCGACATGCTTGACTTCGACTCCGAAGACATCGACGACATTGACGACGATGCAGGAGACAAACAAGAACCAACACCTGTAGGGCGCTGGAAGGCCACCTCGTCATATGACATATATATGGTGGACACTCCAAAGGATGGAGATGGCGATGGAACAGCGGGGGACGATAACTCTAAGAAACAGCCCAAGCACCGGCGTCAGCGGCACCGCTCTAAATCCCGCCAAAGCAAAAATGGTGATTCCGGCACGGGAGATAATACTACTCTGGATAGCGCCGAAGAACACCCCCTCCAGCAAGATTCAGCACAGGAGGACAGAGAAGCCAGCCCTCACGAGAGGGCGGCGGACCAAGAGGTTGAGGACGATAATTATACACCTCCCTCCGAAGACGAGGCAAGCCTCGACGACGACGAGTTCGCCGTGCCAGAGGATCTCGCCGAACAAGAGCGTTTTAAACGCAGGCTTATGGCCAGGGCAAGTAGCCTCAAGAAAAAGCAGCAATAGCTTAGAGCTGGTCAGGATTTGCTAGCTGACAGATGGACTGAAGTCCTTGCGGCCGAAGAGTATGAACTCGAACGCCCCTCCAAGAGTTACCCAAAGCACAGGCTGCTACCCCGGCTAGAGGAGGAAGCACCTACATCACCAGCGCATGACATGGCCGACCGGCCACCTCGTGGCCGCGACAGAGAGGCCTCTTGGCCCTTCACTCAAGCCATGCCCCGACGTCGCGTCAAGCATACTAAGGCACGGGAAAATGCGCCCGACCTGCGCGACATACTGGAGGACAAGGCAAGGCAAACAAGATCGATCTACGGATCGCGCAGGCGCCCCACGGCACGTGACGGTGATCGTCACTCCGGATGCAATAAATCCAGCCGGGCCGAACTCAACCGATAAAGCTCCTTCGAGCTGTGTCGTGATATAGCCCAATACAGAGGCGCTGCACACCCCCTATGCTTCACACATGAAGTAATGGATCATAAAATCCCTGAGGGCTTCAAACCCGTAAACATTGAATCGTACGATGGCACAACAGATCCTGCGGTATGGATCAAGGATTATCTCCTTCATATCCACATGGCCCGCGGTGATGATCTACACGCCATCAAATACCTCCCACTCAAACTTAAGGGACCGGCCCGACATTGGCTTAACAGCTTGCCAGCAGACTCAATCGGTTCTTGGGAGGACCTGGAAGCCGCATTCCTTGACAACTTCCAGGGCACTTATGTGCGACCACCGGACGCCGATGACCTAAGCCACATAATTCAGCAGCCAGAGGAATCGGCCAGGCAATTCTGGACACGGTTCCTAACAAAGAAAAACCAGATAGTTGACTGTCCGGATGCAGAGGCCTTAGCGGCCTTCAAGCATAATATCCGTTACGAGTGGTTTGCACGGCACCTGGGACAGGAAAAGCCGAAATCTATGGCAGCCCTCACGACACTCATGACCCGCTTTTGCGCGGGAGAAGACAACTGGCTAGCTCACAACAACAACTTAACCAAGAACCCTGGTAAATACCAAGGACAAAAGTGACAGGTCGCGTCAGAACAAACAAAAGCACCGCGTTAATAGCGACATCAACGAGGATACGACAGTTAATGCCGGATTCCGAGGCTACAAATCTGGTCAACGGAAAAAGCCATTCAAAAGAAATACTCAGGGCCCGTCCAGTTTGGACCGAATACTCGACCGCTTGTGCCAGATACATGGCACCCCCGAAAAGCCAGCCAATCACACCAACAGGGATTGTTGGGTGTTCAAGCAGGCAGGCAAGTTAAGAGCCAAAAACAAAGACAAGGGGCTGCATAGTGACAACGAGGAGGAGCCCAGGCCGCCGAACAACAGTGGACAGAAGGGATTTCCCCCGCAAGTGCGGACGGTGAACATGATATACGCAACCCACATCCCCAAGAGGGAGCGGAAGCGTGCGTTACGGGACGTATATGCGATGGAGCCAGTTGCCCCAAAGTTCAACCCATGGTCCTCCTGCCCGATCACCTTTGATCGAAGGGACCACCCCACTAGCATCCGTCACGGCGGCTTCGCCGCATTGGTTCTAGACCCAATCATCGACGGATTTCATCTCACAAGAGTCCTCATGGACGGTGGCAGCAGCCTGAACCTGCTTTACCAGGATACAGTGCAAAAAATGGGCATAGATCCCTCGAGGATCAAGCCCACCAAAACGACCTTTAAAGGCGTCATACCAGGTGTAGAAGCCAACTGTACAGGCTCAGTCACACTGGAAGTGGTCTTCGGATCTCTGGTTAACTTCTCAAGCGAGGAGTTAATCTTTGACATAGTCCCGTTCCGTAGTGGCTATCACACACTACTCGGGCGAACCGCATTCACAAAATTCAACGCGGTACCGCACTATGCATACCTCAAGCTCAAGATGCCAGGCCCTAGAGGAGTAATCACGGTCAATGGGAACACTGAATGCTCCATCCGAACAGAGGAGCACACGGCAGTGCTCGCAACAGAAGTACAAAGCAGCCTCTCTAGGCAGTTCTCCAGTTTGGCCTTCAAAAAGCCGGACACTGTCAAGCGCGCCCGGACTACCCTACAACAAGACCGCCTGGCACATTCCGAGCTAGTGTAGCAATGCGGCCCCAACCCTAGCCCTCGCGATATAGCGAAACCAGTGCTTCGCGTACATAACTACGCTCTTGAAATACCATGGGCACAGGGGAAGGGGCACTATCACGGCACGCCCGAAATATGGCTTAAACCGCACCAGGGGCTGCCGGATTCCTTTTTTTCTTTTTTTTCTCTCTTACTCTCAGGACTCCATACTTCGGATGACAATTCAACTGCCGCACAAACGATGCAAGATCCAGGAAAGCAGACAAGCCACACCGCATTATGGAACTCCCAGGTGGTCTCTATCGCGAGCAGTATACCTGTTTTTTAATACAATTCCGCGGCCAGCCCCTGGCCAGGACATGTTAAATAGTCCAATCTCTTTTGCTTATCACACTATTTGTATCGTTCCGCTTTCATAGCAGCCTTTCTATTAACAATGCATAGCTTTTTGTCTATTTTTTGCATTATCCTCTTTTTATATATATGTTTATTAATAACATGTTGCATCCGTACACTGTGGTACGGCAAAAATACGCCAGGGGCTTCAGTACCCATCAATATGGCGTGAGAAGTCCATACACTTTCACAAGTGCGGCACCCCGAACTTATAGCACTATATGCATTGGCTCCGAATCATGATTTGGGTCAATAATTGGGTTTGCCCGGCTCCTATGTTTTGGTGCCTTACATTCCGCTATATCGGCTAAGGTAGCACTAGGAGAACCACTGCGATTGTGCCCCAGTTGAGCTGGGCCGAGCACCTCAGTGGAGAAAGCTAAAACTGACTATCATGATGAGGCGAGAGACCGGTCGCTGTTCGAGAGGTTTTTCGAGTCCTTAAAGACTTATGCTGCTTCGAGCGAGGAACCGGCTTTGTCCGGCCAAGGCGTGGATAGCGCCCCGAACTCGGTCTTCCGAATACTAGGGGCTTCACCGAAATTTAAAATTATAGAGTTCTATGGCTAAGTGAGAGTGTTCAAGCATTATAGTCCGATTGCCTTGTTCGTTGTGCTGAGCGCCTCCCTCGACGGACCCAATCATGGGAAAAAGAGCGCTCAGGTTTATCCCGAACACCCCAGCACTAGTGGCATGGGGGCAGAAGCCGACGACTGGCCATCTCTCATTTTTTTGATAAACGGCTGCACAGAAAGTAATATTTTAAATTCAACAAGCATTGCTTAGCGCATATGAACAAGTTTTCAGCGCACAGGATAACACGAGCAAGTTCATTCAAAAATTACATCCTTGGTACATTCATCCGCCATAAGGCGGGCACCAGCCAGAATATCTTTGTAATAGTTCTCGGGCTTGCGATGCTCCTTCCCCGGCGGCGGCCCGTCCCTCACAAGCTTCTCACCGTCCAGCTTACCCCAGTGCACCTTTGCACGGGCAAAGGCCCTACGGGCACCTTCGATGCAGACGGAGCGCTTGATGACCTCGAGCCTTGGACAAGCCTCCACCAGCCGCCGCACCAGTCCGAAGTAGCTCCCAGGAAGGGCCTCTCCAGGCCACAGCCGAACTATGAAGCCCTTCAGGGCTTGTTCGGCCACCTTGTGGAGCTCGACCAGCTGCTTCAGCTGGTCGCTCAAGGGCACAGGGTGTCCGGCCTCAGCGTACTGAGACCAGAACACCTTCTCCGTCGAGCTGCCTTCCTCGGCTCGGTAGAATGCGGCGGCATCGGATACGCTGCGGGGAAGATCTGCGAATGCCCCTGGAGAGCTCCGGATTTGGGTAAGTAACAAGTAGTTTACTTTTATATGTCTGCTTTGCATAGAGAATGCCTTACCCGCCGCTATCTTTTTCACCGCATCCAATTCATGGAGGGCCTTCTGGGCTTCGGCCTTGGCAGATTTGGCAGTTTTAAGGGCTGCAGCAAGCTCGGACGCTCGCGTCTTCGAGTCGAGCTCCAAACTCTCATGTTTTTCCATGAGAGCCTGAAGCTCTTGCTGCACCTTGCCGACCTGCGCCTCAAATTTCTCCCGCTCGGTGCGCTCTGTGGCCGCTTTCTTCTCGGCCTCAGACAGCGCCTGCTTGAGGGTCGCCACCTCAGTTGTGGCCCCTACAATAAGTAGTGTACTCCTGTCATTTTTTGCAACTGCATCTTCTTATAGGCATTTTTTCTATAAGGTATCTCTTACCTTCTTTCTCCTCGAGCTGCCGTTTGGCAAGGCCGAGCTCTTGCTCGGTCTGCTCGAGGCCCTGCTTCAGGGCACCCACCTCCGCAATCAGTGCGGCGTTGGCCAGCAGCGAAGCCTGCATACGTATATTGACTCCTTTTTAGTTAGACTCCTGCGATATTTAATAGATCCTCTATTCGGCTTTTCTTTCCGAACGCCAAATGGAGCATCAGGGGCTACTGTCTATGCGGTAATATTTTTACATATTTTTTACTTACCTCGAAGCCTGTTAGAAGGCTAGCACAAGCTTCAGTCAGTCCACTTTTGGCGGACCGAACCTTCTGGACCACCATACTCATGATGGTACGGTGCTCCTCGTTGATGGAGGGGCCCTTAAGCACCTCCAGCAGATTGTCCGGCGCCTTCGGTTGGACAGAGGACGCTAGCTCGATAGGCTTGCTCCTCTTGGCAGGAGCTCGCCTGCTGCGGTCCGGAACCGTTGATGATTCCGGCACGGTGTCCGGCTTAAAGCCGGACTTGGAGCCCTGGGGGGTCTGGTCCCCTTTACTCCTGGAGTCCGGGAGGTCGCCTCGCAGTTCCTCCTGGACCACCTCCTCTTGCCCCGGAGCTTGTCGCGACGCCACTTCAGCGTCATCCGCAGCATAGGGGGAGGTAGCGGGCGGAACTGAATTCACGTCCGATGAATCCAGGGAGCCGCTCGACGACTCATCGAGCCCTTCCTTGGGCGGGCTGCATGATTACATTCGACATTAGGGAAAGTTGTGCAACAAAAGGAATATCATGAGTTACTCTAGTATCCAAACACTTACGATTTCGCCGGACGCTTGGCCCTGTCTGGCCACTCCTCTTCGTCCTCGTCGGCGTCGGGGACGTAGTCCGGCGGAGGGGTTTTCCTCTTCTTGGACCCTTCGGCCTCCCCTACTAGGGAGGCCTTCCTCTTCTTTCCTCCCCCCACTGGAGGGGGAGAGGTCTCTTCTTCCTCCTCGTCGTCTTGATGGGAGGAGTGCGTCTCGGACTCGTCGGACGACAAGTCCGACACCACCATATGCCGGGAACTCTTTCGAGTCCCCGTGGCCTTCTTCTTCTTGGCCTTCTTCTCCGGCACCACATAAGGTGCCGGAACCAGCAGCTTCACTAGGAGAGCAGGGGCTGGGTCTTCGGGCAAGGGAGCCGGACAGTTAATCAGTCCGGACTTCGCCTGCCAATCCTGTCAAAGGTGAGGGAGTTTAGATCCCGCATAGAGTCAAACTATGAAGAAAACTTAACATCCTATAAAAGATGAAAATATTTTACCTCGCCAGTAGGACGCTGCGAGCTGAATTCGCGGTCTTCGGAGGCGGATGTGGGAGCCTCGGCGCCTTTGGTTAGCCCCCTCCAGACATCTTCGTACGTCGTGTCGAAGAGCCTGCTCAGAGTTCGGTGTTGCACCGGGTTGAACTCCCACAAATTGAAGTCCCGTTCTTGACACGGAAGGATCCGACGGACGAGCATGACCTGGACTATGTTGACAAGCTTGAGCTGCTTGTTCACCAGGGACTGGATGCATTTTTGCAGTCTGGTCACCTCTTCTTCGTCGCCCCACGACAAGCCCATCTCCTTCCAGGACGTGAGCCGCGTAGGGGGTCCGGATCGGAATTCAGGGGCTGCGATCCACTCCGGATCGCGTGGCTCGGTGATGTAAACCCACCCTGACTGCCACCCCTTCAAGGTCTCCACAAAGGAGCCCTCGAGCCATAGGACGTTGGCTATTTTGCCCGCCATGGCACCTCCGCACTCCGCCTAGTTGCCGCGCACCACCTTTGGCTTGACATTGAAGGTCTTGAGCCAGAGGCCGAAATGGGGGCGGATACAGAGGAAAGCCTCGCACACGACGATAAACGCCGAGATATTGAGGATGAAGTTCGGGGCCAGATCGTGGAAATCTAGGCCATAGTAGAACATGAGCCCGCGGACAAATGGGTGGAGAGGAAAACCCAGTCCACGGAGGAAGTGGGGAAGAAATACTACCCTCTCATGGGGCCTTGGGGTGGGGAGAAACTGCCCCTCCTCAGGAAGCCGGTGCACGATGTCTTTGGACAGGTATCCGGCCTTCCTTAACCTTTTGACATGGCCCTTCGTGACGGAGGAGACCATCCGCTTGCCTCCCGCTCCAGACATTGTTGGAGAAGGTTGAGGTAGGAAGTGCGGGCTTGGGCGCTGGAGCTCGGGTGCGCAGAAGATGGATAGGCAAAGGAGGAAGAAGGCGTAGGTAAGAAGGTGGATCCTTATCCCCTTATATGGGTGGATGCGACTATGCGTCCCCATCAGCCTAGTAAAACTCGCTTGCCTCTCAAGCGCCATGATAAATGGCGCGGTTGGGTTACCCACGTCCATATTGATGAGAATCCCGTAAATGTGGGACATGATCTCTGCTTTGACAAGACGTGCCAAGGAAACCGCCTCGCAAAACATGCTGAGGTGGAAAAGTGAAAACGATTCGAATAAAGGCTTGGCCATAGTGTGATGTCACGCTGCGGAATATGTCAGCAGATTAGATTTGTGTTAATATTATTCTCTCTGTGGCAATACGTGGAAACTTATTTTGCAGAGCCGGACACTACTCTTGGTGTTTACAAACTTTTATGAAGAATTTGGAGGAGGAACCCGTCTTGCAATGCCGAAGACAATCTACGCGCCGGACTCGTCATCATTGAAGCCTGGTTCAGGGGCTACTGAGGGAGTCCTGGATTAGGGGGTGTTCGGGTAGCCGGACTATACCTTCAGCCGGACTCCAGGACTATGAAGATACAAGATTGAAGACTTTGTCCCGTGTCCGGATGGGACTTTCCTTGGCATGGAAGGCAAGCTTGGCGATGCGGATATTCAAGATCTCCTACCATTGTAACCGACTTTGTGTAACCCTAACCCTCTCCGGTGTCTATATAAACCGGAGGGTTTTAGTCCGTAGGACAACTTCATCATACAACAATCATACCATAGGCTAGCTTCTAGGGTTTAGCCTCCTTGATCTCGTGGTAGATCTACTCTTGTACTACCCATATCATCAATATTAATCAAGCAGGACGTAGGGTTTTACCTCCATCAAGAGGGCCCGAACCTGGGTAAAACATTATGTCCCTTGTCTCCTGTTACCATCCGCCTAGACGCACAGTTCGGGACCCCCTACCCGAGATCCGCCGGTTTTGACACCGACACCTTGTCTTCTCCTATTTATTGAATGCTCACAGATTCTAGCTTAGTCCAATGCACGTGCACTATGATTATTATTCACATCATTCGGTCATGCAAGTGAAAGGCAATTATGATGATATATGATGGACTGACTGAGATGAGAAAGGCTGGTATGAACTCGACCTCTTTTTTTTGTAAATATGATTAGTTCATCGTTCCTGATTCAGCCCATTATGGATAAACATGTTTGCAATGACAACTAGAGATCATAGTTTCTTGTGCCATGCTTGATTAGCTAGGAGCTTATAATGGTTTACCTTGCGTGCCAACATGCTATTAAAATGGTTATGATGTGGTATGATAGGGTTGTATCCTCCTCTGAATGATTTAAGTAACTTGACTTGGCACATGTTCACGCATGTAGTTGAAACAAAATCAACATAGCCTTCACGATATTTATGTTCATGGCGGATTATATCCTACTCATGCTTGCATTCAGTGTTGATTAATTTTAATGCATGTTCATGACTGTTGTCGCTCTCTAGCTGGTCGCTTCCCAGTCTTCTGCTAGCCTCCACTTGTACTAAGCGGGAATACTGCTTCTGCATCCAATCCCTTAAACCCCAAAGTTATTCCATATGAGTCCACCATACCTACCTATTTACGGTATCTACCTGTCGTTCCAAGTAAATTTGTATGTGCCAAACTCTAACCTTCAAATAATCAACCTATTTTGTATGCTCGAATAGCTCATGTATCAAGTAGGGCTGTCCGTATCTTCCATGTTAGGCGGGTTATTCTCAAGAGGAGTGGACTCCGCTCCTCACTCACGAGAAAGTGGCAGGTCACCGGGATGCCCAGTCCCATGCTTTATGCAAACTAAATCAAAATAATTGCAAAACAAAACTCCCCCAGGGACTGTTGCTAGTAGGAGGTACTCATTGTTTCGAGCAAGCCATGGATTGATGCTTGTTGGTGGAGGGGGAGTATAAACTTTACCATTCTGTTTGGGAACCGCCTATAATGTGTGTAGCATGGAAGATATTGCCATCTCTTGGTTGTTATGTTGGCAATGAAAGTATACCGCTCAAAATATTATTCACCTCTATTTCAAAACCGAGCTCTGGCACCTCTACAAATCCCTGCTTCCCTCTGCGAAGGGCCTATCTATTTACTTTCATGTTGAGTCATCATCCTCTTATTAAAAAGCACCAGTTGGAGAGCACCACTATCATTTGCATTCATTACTGTTAGTTTACATTGAGTATGACTTGACTGGATCTCTTTTACCATGAATTACAATGTCTAGTCAGTCCTTGATCTTTAAAGGTGCTCTGCATTTATGTTTTGCGGTCTCAGAAAGGGCTAGCGAGATACCATCTTGTTATATCATATTATGATTGTTTTGAGAAAGTGTTGTCATCCGAGATTTATTATTATTGCTCGCTAGTTGATTATGCCATTGATATGACTAAACATGAGACCTAAGCGTTATTGTGAATGTGGTTAGTCGTAATCTTTGTTGAAAACTTGAATGCTGGCTTTACATATTTACAATAACAAGAGCAAACAGAGTTTGTAAAAGTTTTTCTTTATCACTTTCAGTTTATCAACTGAATTTCTTGAGGACAAGCAAGGGTTTAAGCTTGGGGGAGTTGATACGTCATCGTCGTATCTACTTTTCCAAACACTTTTGCCCTTGTTTTGGATTCTAACTTGCATTATTTGAATGGAACTAACCCGGACTGACGCTGTTTTCAGCAGAATTGCCATGGTGTTATTTGTGTGCAGAAACAAAAGTTCTCGGAATGACCTAAAACTTCACGGAACATCTATTAGGAAATAATAAAAAATCCTTGCAAAAGATGAAGACCAGGGGGCCCACCACCTGTCCACGAGGGTGGGGACGCGCCTGCCCCCCTAGGGCGCGCCCCTACCTCGTGGGCCCCCTGGAGCTCCTCCGACCTCGACTCCAACTCTATATATTTGGTTTCGGAGAGAAAAAATCAGAGAGAAGAATTCATCGCGTTTTACGATACGGAGCCGCCGCCAAGCCCTAAAACCTCTCGGGAGGGCTGATCTGGAGTCCGTTCGGGGCTCCGGAGAGGGGAATCCATTGCCATCATCATCATCAACCATCCTCCATCACCAATTTCATGATGCTCACTGTCGTGCGTGAGTAATTCCATCATAGGCTTGCTGGACGGTGATGGGTTGGATGAGATCTATCATGTAATAGAGTTAGTTTTGTTAGGGTTTGATCCCTAGTATCCACTATGTTCTGAGATTGATGTTGCTATGACTTTGCTATGCTTAATGCTTGTCACTAGGGCCCGAGTGCCATGATTTCAGATCTGAACCTATTATGTTTTCATCAATCTATGAGTGTTCTAGATCCTATCTTGCGAGTCCATAGACACCTATTATGTGTTATGATCCGTTAACCCTGAAGTGACAATAATCGGGATACTTACCGGTGATGACCGTAGTTTGAGGAGTTCATGTATTCACTATGTGTTAATGCTTTGGTCCGGTACTCTATTAAAAGGAGGCCTTAATATCCCTTAGTTTCCGCTAGGACCCTGCTGCCACGGGAGGTTAGGACAAAAGATGTCATCTAAGTTCTTTTCCATAAGCATGTATGACTATATTCGGAATACATGCCTACATTACATTCATGAATTGGAGCTAGTTCTGTGTCACCCTATGTTATGATTGTTACATGATGAACCGCATCTGGCATAATTCTCCATCACCGATCCATTGCCTACGAGCTTTCCATATACTGTTCTTCGCTTATTTACTTTTACGTTGCTATTGTTATCATCGCCACAAAATACCAAAAACATTACTTTTGCTATTGTTACCTTTTGCTACCGTTACCACTACTATCATATTACTTTGCTACTAAATACTTTGTTGCAGATATTAAGTTTCCAGGTGTGGTTGAATTAACAACTCAGCTGCTAATACTTGAGAATATTCTTTGGCTCCCCTTGTGTCGAATCAATAAATTTGGGTTGAATACTCTACCCTCGAAAACTATTGCGATCCCCTATACTTGTGGGTTATCAGTGAGTTCCCCAGGAGCCGAGTCTATGGCTAGCCAGGGATGTTTCCAATTGCCTTTGAACATAGGGGGACATGTTTTTCCCACATATATGATTATACTAGAGTTGCAAGGGTTGGATGTAATCCTAGGGATGGATTGGATGTCCAAGTATGAGGGAAACATTGATTGTGCTAGTAGATCAATTTTTCTCACCACCCCAGAGAAGAAGAGGATCAAGTATGTATCTAGGCTTAAGCCTAAGAGGACTCAGGTGAACTCTCTTATGGGAGTTGTCCAGGAAGAATTACCAGTGGTGAAGGATTATCCCGATGTATTTCCGGATGAGTTAACGGGTATGCCGCTAGATCGGGAGATTGAGTTGATGCCAGGTACAGGACCTATCTCCAAGAGGCCGTATTGGATGCCCGCTAATGATTTGGAGGAAGTCAATAAACAGATTAAGGAGTTGCTAGAGAAAGGGTATATTCGCCTGAGTTCATCACCTTGGGGAGCCCCAGTACTCTTAGTGGAGAAGAAGGATGGAACCTTGAGGATGTGTGTGGATTACCGCTCTTTGAACGAGGTGACCATCAAGAACAAGTATCCCCTGCCGATGATCAATGACTTGTTTGACCGGCTAGAAGGAGCGAGTGTTTTCTCCAAGATCGATCTTCGATCAGGTTATCACCAATTGAAGATACGTGAGAAGGATATACCCAAGACAACTTTTACCACAAGGTATGGGCTTTATGAGTGTACAGTCATGTCCCTTGATTTGACTAATGCCCCTGCCTATTTTATGAGCATGATGAACAACGTATTCATGGAGTTCTTAGATAAGTTTGTTGTGGTATTCATTGATGACATATTGGTTTACTCCAAGAATAAGGAGGAACACGCCGAACATCTGCGCTTAGTTTTGGAGAAGCTCAGAGAACATCAACTTTATGCCAAGTTCAGCAAGTGTGAGTTTTGGCTCAAGGAAGTCGGATTTCTTGGACATGTAGTGTCAGGTGAAGGGATTGCAGTGGACCCTACCAAGGTGGAGTCAGTCATAGAATGGAATGCACCCACCACAGTTGGCGAGATTCGTAGTTTCCTTGGACTTGCAGGATAGTACTGGAGATTTATTGAAAATTTCTCCAAGATTGCAAGGCCCATGACAGCATTGTTGAAGAAGGACACCAAGTTCGTTTGGACTGAAGAGTGTGAAGCCAGCTTTCAAGAGTTGAAGAAGCGTTTGGTTACAGCCCCAATGCTAATCCTGCCTGACGTACACAAGGACTTTCAGGTGTATTGTGATGCTTCATGTCAGGGACTTGGAGGTGTTCTTATGCAAGAGGGAAAGGTTGTAGCTTATGCTTCACGACAGCTTCGACCTCATGAGTTAAACTATGCCACACATGATTTGGATTTGGCAGCTGTAGTGCATGCACTCAAGACATGGAGACACTATCTTATTGGGAACCGTTGTGATGTTTACACGGATCACAAGAGTTTAAAGTAAATCTTCACGCAGAAGGAGTTGAATCTCAGGCAAAGGAGATGGTTGGAACTTATAAAGGATTATGACACGAGTCTGCATTATCATCCAGGAAAGGCCAATGTTGTGGCAAATGCTTTGAGCCATAAGAGTTATGTTAATACCCTTACAGTAGGAGGTTTACCTCAGGAGTTATGTGATGAGCTTAGAGACCTACAGTTGGAAATAGTTCCCAGAGGTTATGTTGCCGCACTCGAGGTATAGTCCACCTTGTTGGGAAGAACCAGAGAAGCCCAGAAGTTGGACCAAGGTATTGCTGAGATCAAGGAAATGATGAGAAAATGTAAAGCAGAAGGATTCCGTGAGGATGAACATGGAACCATATGGTTTGAGCAACGGATTTGTGTACCCAATGACCCGGAGATCAGGAAGTTGATTCTTCAGGAGGCTCACGACTCACCATATTCGATACACCCAGGCAACACCAAGATGTATTTGGAATTGAAGGAAAGTTTTTGGTGGGACGGTATGAAGAGAGAAATTGCCGAGTATGTGGCAATATGTGATGTATGTCAGAGAGTAAAGGCAGAACATCAGAAACCAGCAGGATTACTTCAGCCGTTGCCGATACCTGATTGGAAATGGGATAAACGTGGTATGGACTTTATCACGGGGTTACCCAGGACCCGTTCAGGTTATGATTCCATTTGGGTGATAGTTGATCATTTTACCAAGGTTGCTCACTTCATTCCAGTGAAGACCACCTATACAAGTGCTAAGCTTGCAAAGATATATATGACCAGAATCGTATGTCTGCATGGAGTTGCAAGGAGCATCATATCAGATAGAGGAACACAGTTTACCTCAAAGTTTTGGAAACAGTTACACGGAACTTTGCGTACCAGGCTAGAGTTCAGTACAGCCTTCCATCCACAGACTGATGGGCAGACAGAGAGAGTCAATCAGATTCTGGAGGACATGTTGAGAGCTTGTGCGCTAGACTATGGGTCTAGTTGGGATGATAAATTACCCTACGCAGAGTTCTCATACAACAACAACTATCAAGCCAGTTTGCAGATGGCCCCTTTCGAGGCATTTTATGGAAGGAAATGCAGGACACCTTTGATGTGGAATGGAGTTGGAGATCGCAAATTGTTTGGACATGATTTGATCAGGGATTCTGAGGAGAAGGTCAAGTTGATTCGTGAAAGACTTAAGATTGCTCAGTCAAGGCAGAAAAGTTATGGGGTGCTAAACGCAAGGAAGTGATCTACAAAGTGGGAGATAGAGCATATCTTCGAGTGTCTCCACTTCGAGGTATTAAGAGATTTGGAGTCAAAGGAAAGTTAGCACCATGATTTGTGGGACCATACAAAGTTTGGGAACATAGAGGAGAGGTTGCATACCAGTTGGTATTACCAGAGGCTTTGTCAGGAGTTCATGATGTGTTTCATGTTTCCCAGCTGAAGAAGTGTCATGCAGAGATGGCAGACATTCCTCTGAGAGATACAGTGCCACTGGAGGCAATTCAGTTGGGAATGATCTGACTTATGATAAGAAGCCTATTAAGATTCTTGAGACTGCAGAGAGGATCACTTGCACCAAGATCATCAAGTTCTGCAAGGTTTAGTGGAGTCACCACACCGAGGAGGAAGCCACTTGGGAACGAGAGGAAGATCTTAGACAGGACCATCCACACCTTTTTGTTGGCCAACCCGAATCTCGAGGACGAGATTCATCTTAGGCGTTGTTTGGATAGTGGAGATTAGTGTTAGGATTATAGAAAATGAGTTTTTAGTCGATTTTTAGGAAAACCCGTTTTAAGTCTGTTTTTGCGATAATCAGTTTGTAAAAAACTACATTTGGTTAGAAAATTTGGAAAACGGGTCCGCCCAATTCCTTGTTTTGATACCCATGACTAGTAGCTATTTCTATTCCCATTCTCCTCCCGTGACTCCATGAGTGACCCACACTTTCCCCAAATCACACGGCGTCATCCAAGCTCGGGGAGATGCTGCTCTCCTCTGATTCTTCCCCCACTCCATGACACCGCTGCTCCCTCGTCTCGCCCGTGGAAGTTTCGCGTGCGGACGCCGGCTAGAGCGCGCCTCCGCCCCCTGGATGCCGATTGCTGCTGGACTCCTAGGTCGCAAGGTACACGCTGCCACGCGCGGACGCTGGCTACTGCACGCCTTCGCCGGTCCGCTCCTCTGAACTGCTAGGTTGCCAGGCCTCCTACGCTTCGTCCGCCGTGGCGCTGTCGGCCCCGCACAAGCTCTACCCGGTGAGCGGTCCTGCTCTAGGTCAACTCACAGGCCCTGCCTCCACTCAACGTCGGCCATGCAGGCTGCACGAAAATCAACCGTTTTATCATTGGACCGGTGGCGCCTGGGGCAGTAGGCTGCACGGAATCACAAACAGCAGAATTGGCGCCAGCTGAGTTTGTTGAGGAAAAGATGGGGGTGGAGAAAAGCAGTTGCATCCATATGTACTAATCACGTTTGTGGAAAAACAAGTAACACTCGTTTCCCCATAAACCCGGAATTCTGGGTGTTTGAGAAACGAGTTTTCTATATCCGTGGTGTTGTTAGACGAGCCAAATAAGATTTTGTACAGTTAGGCAGTTTCTTTGGCTTATGTAGATCACGCTCTTTATATTCCTCTTATCCAAACAACGCCTTAAGGGGGGTAGGTCGCCTCCGTGCTCGCCCTCGCTCGCCTCCTCTCGCTGCCGCTGCTAGGCGGGCCCCGCTCGTCAGCTCGTCCCCAACCTCCCGCAGCCCGCGGGATAAACATCCTTGTCGCGCCCCGCAACCGCCGCTTGGCTCCCTCGCAGATGAGGCTTATCCGCAGCCTCGTAGCGCTCCTAGCCGCACCTATATAAAGGCCAGGACCCCCACTTCCAACCTCGTCGTCCCGCTTCTTCCACCACCGCCCCTACCGCTCGTTGTCGCCGTTCGCATCTCTCCGGAGCCGCGCCACTCCGTCATCCATTTTGTCATCTGTGGCACCCCCTAGCTCTCCTTCCTTTGTCAATTGGATCCCCGCGACAACGCGCATCTGTTTGACACGTTTTTTTGCCCTAGGTACCGTCGGAGCCACCGCACCGTCGACGCCGGAGTCGTCGGAGCACTGAGCCCCGCCGTCTTGGCCTCGCCCCGTCCCGACGCTGCCGACAAACGCCGACACCATCTTCACGACGCCCTCAACGTGCCGCACCTCCCCGTCTTCTTCCCCGTCGACGAGGACCACCGCAGCCACCGCCCCCTTCGTCAGCGACGCCGCGCCGCCGTCTTCATTGTCGCCGGCCACCACCACCACCCACTGTGAACCACCACCCCACCCTTGCCCATTTGATTTACCATGGATGGCCCAGATTAGATTAGGTTCTTTTTTTATTTTGCAAAGAGGTACGCGGTTAACCGCGGTTCCCTTAGACCGTGCGGTTTTATTTAAACCGAGCGTCGGTTTTCTTTAGTTAGCCGCCGCCGCTGTTTTTCTTATTTAGTGGCTGTTCGCTGTATAGCCTCCACAACGGATGCTGCTTGGCCAGCCACGAGCCGCCACGTGGCCAGGGACTTGTCTGCGATAATTTCATTCTTTGTTTAGTCCCTGTAATTAGCAGATTAGTTCCTGAACTTCGAGTAGCCACAACTTTTTAACCATAGATCCAAACTCGATGAAACCAACGGCAACTTCTTTGTCATGTTTAGATCTGTCCAGTGGTATCCTTTTTGCAAACTTTTTTCAGATTCAAATTTGAATTTATTTAGATTCGAATTTGAACTTCAAATTCGAATATCTCCCAAACCGAAGCTCCGATTAAGTTGATTCCTTTTGCATTCTGTCACCGTAGCCAAACCCTATCACCTGGACCTTTGTCACAATGATTTTCGCACACTAGAATCTGCCCTCTGCCCTTTAATATTTTTACTAGTATGCATAGTATGCACTATAGTTCACATCACTTTTTGAACCATAGGCCTATGTTCTTTTGCACTTAGAATATTTTTGTGGTAGATTAGTGTGTTGTATGTTCATTTGGTTTTTCCGAGACTTCTTGCTTCGCATGTTCTTGGTTTTTCTGAAATGTTTGCTTATGTTTGTTTATCTTCTTTGCGATAGATTGCCCGGAGTGCGAAGCAAAATATTATCAGTCTTTAGAATTCAACCAGCAGTACCAAGGCAAGTTGCATCTTGATCATGTTTTCATTACCTATGTTTTTATTATGCACTTAGTTCTTTGCGGTAGGACTGCATGGTAGGAATTAATGTCGTATGACTATGCTTTTCACCCAGGTAGTTCATTGAGGTAGGTCTGAACCATATAACATTGTCGCCATTGTTTTACATTATGTTGCTTCGCTAAGTAGACGTGGACTGGGGAGTGATCGTTGTAAAGTTTGAGTGATAATGTAGTAAATAGGACCTAAGATAATTAATGAACTACCTGGGCGGAAACTTGTTGGAATGGTGGCGAAGTATAGTGGGGCACGCATGGGAAATCCATGGTGGTGCACCACTAGTGGACCGTCCGCTCAGGCTCAAAGAGATCAATCGTATTCTCATGTCTAGAAGCTTATGTGTGCAGCCACAAGCCAATATGGGCTCTGGCTTAGTTGAGTAGTTAGTGTTACCCCTTCCGGGATGGGCTAGCAGATGTAGAATGATGTAGGTGTACCGGCCTATCCGTGGGTTAAGGGGGAACATTTTCGAAAGACTATGTCTCGATCTTCTGATCATGGAGGTGGTCGAGTCTTGTGGGGAAAAGTGCACAACCTCTGCAGAGTGTCAACCTAATCGATTAGCCGTGTCCCCGGTTATGGACAACTTGAGCATCTAGTAGTGGAAATGCCGGGAGATCTCCTCATCTTTAATTAAATAGTTGGGTTTTAAATGAAACTTGGGAACGAATGGAGTTGGGTTTGCCAACTCATCCTATGCAAATGTGTAGTAGTAGAATAACATCTTTTCTAATAGGGAAAAACTAGCTTCATGCAAAAACTAAACTTAGAGCTTTCCACCAGCCAAATTGCATGTACAAGTAGGTTCTTTACACTTATGATGTGACTTGCCAGTACATTCAATGTACTGACCTATATGGCTGCAACTTATCATATTGCAGATATATCCGACGAGGATTAAGGTGCGATAGGTCGATGTTCTACACTCAGCCTTGCTTGTGGAGTTGGACTCATTTACTACTTTGTTTCCGCAGTATTTGCTTATTGGCTCTGTGCCCTATTTTGTAATAAATGTATTGCTCCTGGACTATCGATGTAATAAAGAGATGTGTGTTATTTCTGTTATTTCATCGAGTACTGTGTGTGCTAGCAAGTCGATCCAGGGACTAGCACGGTAAGCACAGAGACTTCGACTCTTACCGAGTCGGGTCGCTACATCGTAAAGAGTTACGAAGATGCATGCTTTAACACCGATCTGGATGACTATGAGTCTCAATCTGGATACATATTGAAAGTGGGAGCAATTAGCTAGAGTAGCTCCATGCAGAGCATTGTAGACATAGAAATTTGCAAAATACATACGGATCTGAAGGTGGCAGACCCATTGACTAAGCTTCTCACAAGCAAAACATGATCACATCTTAGTACTCGTTGGGTGTTAATCACATGGCATTGTGAACTAGTTTAGTGACTCTAGTAAACCCTTTGGGTGTTGGTCACATGGCGATGTGAACTATGGGTGTTAATCACATGGTGATGTGAACTATTGGTGTTAAATCACATGGCGATGTGAACTAGATTATTTGACTCTAGTGCAAGTGGGAGACTGAAGGATATATGACCTAGAGGCAATAATAAAGTTGTTATTTTATATTTTCTTATATCATGATAAATGTTTATTATTCATGCTATAATTGTATTAATCGGAAACTTGATACATGTGTGGATACATAGACAAAACACCTTGTCCCTAGTAAGCCTCTACTAGACTAGCTCGTTAATCAAAGGTGGTTAAGTTTCCTAACCATAGACATGTGTTGTCATTTGATGGACGAGATCACATCATTAGTAGAATGATGTGATGAACAAGACCCATCCGTTAGCTCAGCATAATGATCGTTAAGTTTTATTGCTATTGCTTTCTTCATGACTTATATATATTCCTCTGACTATGAGATTATGCAACTCCCGAATACCGGAGGAACACCTTGTGCGCTATCAAACGTCACAAGGTAACTGGGTAATTACAAAGATGCTCTATAGGTGTCTCCGAAGGTGTTTGTTCGGTTGGCATATGTGACGCCCCCGATTCAATCGTACACTAATCATGCACGCAAATGTGTACGATCAAGATCAGGGACTCACGGGAAGATATCACAACACAACTCTAAAACATAAATAAGTCATACAAGCATCATAATACAAGCCAGGGGCGTCGAGGGCTCGAATACAGGTGCTCGATCATAGACGAGTCAGCGGAAGCAACAATATCTGAGTACAGACATAAGTTAAACAAGTTGCCTTAAGAAGGCTAGCACAAACTGGGATACAGATCGAAAGAGGCGCAGGCCTCCTGCCTGGGATCCTCCTAAACTACTCCAGGTCGTCGTCAGCGGGCAGCACGTAGTAGTAGGCACCTCCGGTGTAGTAGGGGTCGTCGTCGATGGTGGCGTCTGGCTCCTGGACTCCAGCATCTGGTTGCGACAACCAGAAAGAAAGGAAAAGGGGGAAAAAGGGGGGAGAAAGCAACCGTGAGTACTCATCCAAAGTACTCGCAAGCAAGGAACTAAACTACATATGCATGGGTATATGTGTAAGGAGGCCATATCAGTGGACTGAACTGCAGAATGCCAGAATAAGAGGGGGATAACTAGTCCTATCGAGGACTACGCTTCTCGCAGCCACCGTCTTGCATCAAGTAGAAGAGAGTAGATTGAAGTCCTCCAAGTAGCATCTCCAAGTAGCATCTCCAAATAGCATCTCATAGCATAATCCTACCCGGCGATCCCCTCCTCATATCCCTGAGGTAGAGCGACCACCGGTTGTATCTGGCACTTGGAAGGGTGTGTTTTATTAAGTATCCGGTTCTAGTTGTCATAAGGTCAAGGTACAACTCCAAGTCGTCCTGTTACCGAAGATCATGGCTATTCGAATAGATTAACTTCCCTGCAGGGGTGCACCACATAACCCAACACGCTTGATCCCATTTGGCCGGACACACTTTCCTGGGTCATGCCCGGCCTCGGAAGATCAACACGTCGCAGCCCCACCTAGGCACAACAGAGAGGTCAGCACGCCGGTCTAAATCCTATGCACGCAGGGGTCTGGGCCCATCGCCCATTGCACACCTGCACGTTGCATACGCGGCCGGTGAGCAGACCTAGCAACCTCCATTACAAAGGAAGTTGCGTTAACGCAGTCCAACCCGGCGCGCGCCACTCAGTCGCTGACGTCAAGAAGGCTTCGGCTGATACCACGACGCCGGGATACCCATAACTACTCCCGCGTAGATGGTTAGTGTGTATAGGCTCGTAGCCGACTCAGATCAAATACCAAGATCTCGTTAAGCGTGTTAAGTATCCGCGAACGCCGAACAGGGCCAGGCCCACCTGTCTCCTAGGTGGTCTCAACCTGCCCTGTCGCTCCACCACAAAGTAATAGTCGGGGGCCGTCGGGAACCCAGGCCCACCTCTACCGGGATGGAGCCACCTGCCCCTTCAGCCCCCATCTCCGAACAGTATCACAGGTAATGTAACTGTGTAAAGTATATAGTATACGCCCGTGATCACCTCCCAAAGTGATCACAGCCCAGTAGTATAGCATGGCAGACGGACAAGAGTGTAGGGCCACTGATGGAACACTAGCATCCTATACTAAGCATTTAGGATTGCGGGTAAGGTATCAATGACTGTAGCAGCAATGACAGGCTATGCATCAGAATAGGATTAACGGAAAGCAGTAACATGCTACACTACTCTAATGCAAGCAGTATAGAGAAGAGTAGGCGATATCTGGTGATAAAAGGGGGGGCTTGCCTGGTTGCTCTGGCAAGGAGGGGTCATCTTCGGTGTAGTCGAACACACGGACACCGGCATCGGTCTCAGAGTCTACCGGAAAGAAGTAACGAAGGGGGAACACAATAAATAACAGAGCAATCAAATGTAACACAAAGCAAGACGCGGCAATATGCGGTGCTAGGTATGTCCTAACGCGGTATTATGTGATACCGGCGAAAGGGGGAAACATCCGGGAAGTATCCCCGGTGTTTCGCGTTTTCGGACAAATGAACCGGAGGGGAAAAGTTGCGTGTTTGATAGGTTAGGGGGGTGTGGTGGACGAACGGGCTGCGTATCCGAATTCGTCTCGTCGTTCTGAGCAACTTTCATGTAGAAAGTATTTTCATCTGAGCTACGGTTTATTTTATATTAATTTTAAAAGATTTAAATCATTTTCAGGATTTATTTAACTATTTAATTTCAACATTATCCAGAATAGTGTTTGCTGACGTCATCATGACGTCAGCATGACGTCAGCAGTCAACAGGGGTTGACTTGGTCAATCTGACGTGTGGGTCCAGTGGGACCCACCTGTCATACTCTGTTTAGGTAACTAGGGTTTAGTTAAACTTATTACTGCTCAGTTAGACTAACAGGTTAATTTAGACTAATTAAGTAGGAGTAATTAACTTAATTAATTTAGTTAATTAATTAATTAATTAAATTCATTTTTATTTTTATTTTTATTATTATGAATTCCTTAATTCTTCCTTCTTTTTTTAACGTTCTAAGGGCGTGGGCCCCATCTGTCATCGTCAAGGGGGGGATCTTAGCAGGCGCTGGTGCTGGCGGTTAACGGGGCGGGTGCCCGAACGAGGGGCGAACCGGGCCGCATCGAGGGGCACGGGCGCTAGTGCGCGCCGGCTGCCAGGGCAGGGCTCGCCGGCCGGCCGTTTCCGGCGAAGGAAACCGGCGCAGGAGGGGGTCGCCAGAGGCAGCAGCAGGCGCGCTGCGGCCTCGTGCGAGGCGGCAGGTGTGGAGCGAAGGCAGCAGGACGGTGCGAGGCGGCGGCCGAAGCAAGAACTTGAGGGGGGGCGGTGCGAGGAGCACGCACGCAAAGCTCTGAAGGGCTAGGCAGCTCCCACGCGATGCCAGAAGCACCGTGGTGTGCTTGCCTGAGCCAGAGGAGGACTACAGCAGCGGCAACAAGCACGACGGCGGGCCTGCCAGGGGGAGAGAGGGGAAGGGAAGGGGGCTCACATAGCCCTGTAGTTGAGCGAGGCATGCTCGAGGAGGAGGACGAGGAAGGGGCGGCGTCCGAGTTGCCGGCGACGAGTGCAGCGGGGCGACGGGGTCGAGGGTGCGGCGCGGGAACGGCGGCCTCGGCACGGGGCGAGGAGGAGGTCGAGGCACACGGGGCGATGGCGCCGTCGGCGGAGACCTCAGGCGACTGGCACGCCGGCGAGGTGGAGCTCCATCGCAGCAAGGGGGTCGGGCGCTAGGTGGCTCCGGTGCGGTGGACGGCGACGGGCGGGCGCCGCGTGGCTTGGGGAGGCCGTCGGGGAGGAGGTCGAGGAGGTCCGGCGTGGGGAGGAGACGAGGAGGCGCCGGTGTGGACGGGCGTAGGGATGAGGCGGCGAGGTCGGGCCCCCATGCCCCGATCCGATCTGGATCGGGGGAAGGCAGAGGAGGGGGCGAGTGGGAGTAGTGGGGGGTGAGGGAGACGAGGGGAGAGGTAGGGATTGTGCGGGGGAGTGGGGTGGCCGGGCTAGGGTTCGGTCGCCCCAGGGGGTGTTGTAGGTGCCAGCTGGGCCGGCCTGGTTGGCCCGATGGCCAACTGGGCCGAGGCCTAGTGGGGGTCCCTTTTTTTTGTATATTCTTTTCTGTTTTTATTTTATTTTACTTTTCTGTTTTCTATTATAGTTTTTAATAGTTTTCAGTTTTGTAAATTTATAAGACCAGTACCTAAATGGAGGTTGCAAATTAGCCCACTTCCATAATATATTTTGGATTTTTTTTAAAAAATATTTAGTTCGCATTTTTATAAATTTCAAAAGGGCATTTATAATAGGTTTAGCTGCTGTTTTAATTATTTTAGTGCATTGGAATAATTTATAGAAGTTTTGTTTCTTCACCATAATTATCTATGCAATATTTGACACGGTCCGAACAATTTTGTTTTAAAGTTTGAAAACTTTGTTTGTTTGCCAAAAATTCAAGTTTGAATTCGAATCGGTTTCGAACTAATGCGAGATTATCAACAGTAACCGAGGTGACGTGGCATCCTTAGTAGAGGGTTACTGTAGTTTAATTACCCGGGCGTCACAGCATAGATCAAGATTAGGATTTGACACTCCGAGTATCGGAGAGGTATCTCTGGGCCCTCTCGGTAATGCACATCATAATAAGCCTTGCAAGCAATGTGACTAATGATTTAGTTGCGGGATGATGCATTACGGAACGAGTAAAGAGACTTGCCGGTAACGATATTGAACTAGGTATGAAGATACCGACGATCGAATCTCGGACAAGTAACATACTGATGACAAAGGGAATAACGTATGTTGTCATTACGGTATGACCGATAAAGATATTCGTAGAATATGTGGGAACCAATATGAGCGTCCAGGTTCGTCTGTTGGTTATTGACCAGAGAGGTGTCTTGGTCATGTCTACATAGTTCTCGAACCCATAGGGTCCGCATGCTTAACGTTCGATGACGATTTTGTATTATATGAGTTATGTGATTTTGTGACCGAATGTTGTTCGGAGTCTCAGATGAGATGGCGGACATGACGAGAAGTCCATAAATGGTCGAGAGGTAAAGATTCATATATAGGACGATAGTATTCGGACACTAGAAGTGTTTCCGGGGTACCAGATACGTATCGGGTCACCGGAAGGGGTTCCGGGTACCCCCCGGCAAAGGTATGGGCCTTATTGGGCCTAGGTCGGGACAGACCAGCCCCTTGTGGGCTGGTGCGCCCCCATATGGGCCGATCTAAGTGGAGAAAGGAAACGAGGAGGAGTAAAGGAAATAGAGGGAATAGGATTCCCCCTTCCTTTCCCCTCTCCCCTCTTTCCTTCCCCCCTCCGGAGATAAGTAAAGGGGGAGGCCGAATTGGGGGAGGCCCCCAAGTAGGATTCCTCCTACTTCGGGCGCCCCAAGGCTGATTCCCTCCCTCTCCCACCTATATATATATGGGGAGGGGGCCTAGAACACACACCAACAATTGTTAGCCGTGTGTGGCGCCCTCCTCCAAAGTTTACGCCTCCGGTCATATTCACGTAGTGCTTAGGCGAAGCCCTGCGCGGATTACTTCACCATCACCATCACCACGCCGTCATGCTGACAAAACTCTCCCTTGATACTTTGCTGGATCAAGAGTTCGAGGGACTTCATCGAGCTGAACGTGTGCTGAACTCGAAGGTGCCGTACGTTCGGTACTTGATCGGTTGGATCGCGAAGACATTCGACTGCATCAATCGCGTTAACCTAACGCTTCCGCTTTCGGTCTATGAGGGTACGTGGACACACTCTCCCCCTCTCATTGCTATGATTCTCCTAGATAGATCTTGCATGATCATAGGAAAAATTCAAAATTGCATGTTACGTTCCCCAACAGTGGCATCCGAGCCAGGTCTATGCGAAGATGATATGCACGAGTAGAACACAAAGAGTTGTGGTTGATAATAATCATACTGCTTACCGCCAACGTCTTATTTTGATTCGGAGGTATTGTTGGATGAAGCGGCCCGGACCAACGTTACATGACCACGTTCATGAGACCGGTTCCACGGACAGACATGCAACTTGTTTTGCATAAAGGTGGCTGGCGGGTGTCTATTTCTCCAACTTTAGTTTAATCGAATTTGACTATGGCCGGTCCTTGTTGAAGGTTAAAACAACACACTTGACGAAAATCATTTTTTGATTAAGTTGACAAAGCCCTGTGTACACGTCTACTTAGTAGGCCCACAAGCCAGCCACCAAATCTGCCAGGTCCCAACTGTCATCGGGAGGAATAGTTTTTTTCGCATAACAAGGAGGCACTTCCTTCCGTGCGAAGATACAGCCGGTGGGTCCCAGCCGTCACGGGGAGGAAACATCTTAATAAGGAGTAACTTTCCTTGCGTGCAACCATGGACCTAGTGGGTCTCGGCCGTCAGGCTCTCCACGTACAATCCTCTTCCGATGACTCTTGTTTGTTGACCACGCCGCGCCGAGCGGAGCGAGGCGGTGGACGACGGCAAGGCCTCAAACTGGAACGACCTGGAGATGGGGAAGACGCGGCAGTGGAGTCACAGACGGAGAGGAGCGGGAAACTTTTCAAGTTAGGGTGCGGGGTAGGCCTACACTCGGCAAAGAATAACAGGAGGTGCGGAGTGGAGGGATGGCCTGGCCGTCAGTGGGGTAGCGTTTTGCTGCGAGGCGCGCAAAACAGCGTCGCTGGACGCCGGAGGCTGGAGCAGGCGGTCCCGGCAGCGCTGGGGGTAGAAGACGAGATATTGAAGAAGAATGCCGGCCGTTGGATGTAAATCCAACGCCTTTCTTAGGCTTCGACCTACTGGCCCACATGTCAGCCAGCCCATTTGTTTTTTAGTCCATTTGGTAGACTGGGTGAAACAATGATGTAGCATCTATGTAGCCCGTTTATATATATGGTAGAATTTAAAGCCCATTTGCATTTTTCTCGAAATCCGCAGACTTGGAGGGCTGGGTGAAAATATCATGTTGGGCTGGACGGAAAAATGTTATGAAAACATAAACACATGATTGCACATCTATTACTATATTGGTCAGTAAAATCTTTGCAAGCTTATGTACACAATCACTACGAGTTAACTTGCCAAGTTATATATAAACAATTATTATTATTATTTTATAAGAACTTTCAATTTACGAAATAAAATATCATTTTAATTTGATGAGTTAATAGGACGTGGGGTATTATTATTTTTTAGGCTAGACGTGGGACAGTTGAGTTGGTTCTAGGGAAAAGTACTGGGAGAAAACTCAGTTTATATCGGAAAAAAAAGTGATAGAAAATTTAGATATAGGATTAATGAAAACGAAAAATAAAGAAAGTGGGAAGGTCTATAAAATGGTTGGACGAACGACTGGTTTAACGGAAACTCATGTTGTTTCTTATATATATGTAATAACATAAGATATAAATATATATAGAGTAACACAATTCTGATGCTAGGATCAGAATAGTTATTCTAACCACGTTCGACTCTATAAGGGCAAGACAGCGATGTTTCCGAACTTCAGAATCCAGATAATAAAGAAAAAACATAGCTCTCGCACCCGGGACCACCCACCTCCCCGATCCAAATGCAGCACCCACCACCAACTGGCGACACCGCAGCCGCCCCGCCCCCGGCCGGCGTCTCCGCGGCCGCCCCGCCCCTAGGCGTCGATGCACCGCAGCACCAACCCTAACCGGCAACGCGCCGCACCCCGACCCAACAAATCCGGAGGAGACGCCGCCGCACCTCTTCCGGAGCACCTCGGGGGTCGCCGAATCCGGCGAGGATCCTTCACCGCCCTTCACTCGCAAATGACCACCAGCACATGCGTGGATTGGACGTTATCCTGCAGCTGGAGGAGGCGTTGACCTTCAGCTCGAGGAGGCAGCAGCCTGCACTGGCCGCCGTGGAAGACCTCTCTCACACCCCGCCGTTGATACCTCCAGCGCCGTCGCCTCTGCCCTGCCACCTCTCCGAGATATGCATCCCGCGCGCCGCCGGCCAACTTCCCACGCAGCGCTGTCCTTCTTCCTTCTTCATTCCTCGCCCGCCGGATGGGTTTTGTCGAGATTTTGGCCAGCGGATTCGGTAATCCCTACACCCCCCGTGGGTCTCTGATGACCAATGGATACTGACGGCGACCACCAGAGCACTCCCTGTCTGCGTCTGGACTGTAGCGATGGCTAGATTCGACCTTCCCCGGCATCATATTTCTTCCTTCTCTCATGGTCCAACTGGAGTGTAGCCCTGCTGCTCGGAGCTCCATTGCCTTTGATGGTTCCACTGCCTTGAAGGCTCGGCATTAGTGTAGCCTTTCTGCCCGGATCTCAAGTCCCTTGATGGTTTAGCCGAGGTGTAACTCTGCCACCCAGAACTCCAGCCCCTTGATGGTTTAGGTTGGGTGTAACTCTGCTGCCCGGAACTCCAGTCATTTGATGCCACGGGAGGATTGTAGCTCTGCTTGCCATAATTAACCAGCTTCGACGCCTCCGGAATGTACCCTTGCGTGCCACTGTACATTCCAGCGGAACCTGGCTCAAGGATAACGAGTGTTGTTGGCGGAACATTACGCCCGGACATCTGGTACTCTGATGTTTGGTAGTAACCATTCTTGTGCCGCCCCTGGGATGAAACTTGCGTAGAAGAACCATATGCATCGTATTTGCTCTGCATGCTTTGGTTGCTGTAAGCACTCTAGCTGCTGATGGATGGCCACTGCAGCAGGATCAGACACCAAGCCATATGGATGGGTATGATGGTGTACCAAAGTTCTGCTCAACAAGTAGCTATTCTGTAATTTTTGTCAAGGTTGAACTGCGTTGGCCAGATAACTGAATGAGAGAAGTTGCTCTATAACTAAAGTAGTATTTCAGAGTTCAGAAAGCCGAATGTTCGGCCGTTATGTTCAGATAACTGATCCTGATGGCCTCGATGCTGTAAAGAGATATCCATCCGTTCAGTGACGGCTTCCGCAGAAGTTCAAAATCACGAGATTATGACGTAAATATTGAAAATATTAGTATATTGGTGCATGCGTGCGTGCTGGGTGTGATGACTCGTGTGTGTCTGCTACTATGTGGGTGCTTGTGTGTTCGTGTGTCCGAGGCTGCCTGCTCTGCTGTGTACTCCCATTTGTGTGGGGTGCATTTATGAAAATATTTTGATGCTACGGAAATATAGAGTGCTAGAAAATAAGATATGTTCACAAATGTGTTCTTTTATTATGTCAAAAAACTTTTTAGACATTTGCACGTAGCGCATCCCCTTGATGCGTTGACCAAAAATGTTGGATAACCACTACAAATTATAGCATGCAGGCCCATTTAGCATGTCTGAGAAATTATAGTTGCAAATCTATTACGTCTATATGATACGTCTCTAATGTATCTATATTTTTTGATTGCTCCATGCTATTATACTATCTATTTTGGATGTTAATGGGCTTTATTTGACACATTTATATCATTTCTGGGACTAACCTAAATTGCTGTTTTTTGACTATTTTAGGGTTTCGAAGAAAAGGAATATCAAACGGAGTCCAAATGAAATGAAACCTTCGGGAGCATGATTTTCTTAACAAACGTGATCCAGGAGACTTGGAGTTGTCGTCAAGAAACAAGGGAGGAAGGCACGAGGCAGGGGGCGCGCCTACCCCCTGGGCGCGCCCTCCACCCTCGTGGGCCCTCCGTTGCTCCACTGATGTACTTCTTCCTCCTATATATATCCACGTACCCCCCAAACATCTAGGAGCACCACGAAAACCTAATTTCATCGCCGCATCCTTCTGTACTCGAGAGATCCCATCTCGGGGCCTTTTCCGGAGCTCCACCGGAGGGGGAATTGATCACGGAGGGCCTCTACATCAACTCCATGGCCTCTCCGATGATGTGTGAGTAGTTTGCTTCAGACCTACGGGTCCATAGTTATAAGCTAGATGGCTTCTTTTCTCTCTTTGGATCTCAGTACAAAGTTCTCCTCGATTTTCTTGGAGATCTATTCGATGTAATCTTGTTTTGCGGTGTGTTTGTCGAGATCCGATGAATTGTGTGTTTATGATCCAGATTATCTATGAATAATATTTGATTCTCCTCTGAATTCTTTTATGTATGATTGGTTTATCTCTGCAAGTCTCTTCGAATTATCAGTTTGGTTTGGCCTACTAGATTGATCTTTCTTGCAATGGGAGAAGTGCTTAGCTTTGGGTTCAATCTTGCGGTGTTCGATCCCAGTGACAGAAAGGGAACCGATACGTATTGTATTGTTGCCATCGAGGATAAAAAGATGGGGTTTATATCATATTGCATGAGTTTATCCCTCTACATCATGTCATCTTCCTTAAAGCATTACTCTGTTCTCTTGAACTTAATACTCTAGATGCATGCTGGATAACGGTCGATGTATGGAGTAATAGTAGTAGATGCAGAATCGTTTCGATCTACTTGTCTCGGACGTGATGCCTATATACATGATCATAGCTAGATATTCTCATAACTATGCTCAATTCTATCAATTGCTCGACAGTAATTCGTTTACCCACCGTAAACTTATGCTCTTGAGAGAAGCCACTAGTGAAACCTATGGCCCCGGGTCTATCTTCCATCATATTAATCTTCCAATACTTAGTTATTTCCTTTGCCGTTTATTTTACTTTGCATATTTATTTCTCTTTATCATAAAAATACCAAAAATATTATCTTATCATATCTATTAGATCTCACTCTCGTAAGTGACCGTGAAGGGATTGACAACCCCTTTATCGCGTTGGTTGCAAGGTTCTTATTTGTTTGTGTAGGTGTGTGGGACTCGAGCATGATCTCCTACTGGATTGATACCTTGGTTCTCAAAAACTAAGGGAAATACTTACGCTGCTTTACTGCATCACCCTTTCCTCTTCAAGGGAAAACCAACGTAGCACTCAAGAGGTAGCAAGAAGGATTTCTGGTGCCGTTGCCGGGGAGATTCGCGCCAAGTCATGTCAATATTTGACTCCCACAATGAGTCATTTCTGGCGCCATTGCCAACTCAAAATATACCAAGTACCCATCACAAACCCTTATCCCTCGCGTTACATTATTTGCCATTTGCCTCTCGTTTTCCTCTCCCCCACTTCACCCTTGCAGTTTTATTCGCCCTCTCTTCCTCTTTCCCTCTCTTTCCATCCGCCTCTTTTTCCTTCCTACCTTCTGTGTGCGTGTTCTTTTTGCAACCTGTTGCCATCATGTCTGAAACTGGGGAGGTTATCGTTGATAAGGATAATAATATGGAAATTTTTGATGCTTTTGATGACCCTCCTGAAAACCTTATTATTTTACATACTAAAAAGTTTCGGATTGGTAGCGGCAATATCATTGGGAAGGGAGTTATCAAAGATTTCTTTACTTGTGCCGGTGCTTTGCCTTCTATCGGTAGTTCTATCCTTCATAGAACTAGTAGTCTTGCGGACACTATCGCCATGCTTGTAGTTGAACTTGAAAGGAAATTTATGCACATGCATCCTTGCATACAAAGGATTTTCCTAGAATTTTCTAATATTGAGCATTCTTCTGTTAAGCGTGCCGCTACTATCTTTTTGGCTCATGAGTTCAGATTTATAATAAAAGAGGCCAAAGAAATCTTTGTGCACTATAGGCTGGACGCTGGCCGTCCTCCCATAGAGGCAATCCTCCTTGATCAAGAGGAAATAATGTGTTTTCAATCGTTAGACTATGTTGCTTTTAATGAGAACCTTAGAAAAAAGGTCCCTACCAATATTCTAGTTGATAGAATTTCCGAACTCAATGATGATTTTGCTATTCGAAATAACGAGCTAGGATATTCTCTCGAGTATAGGCTCACAAAGTTTTGTCAAAAGAATGCTTATAATGATGAATTGGTTGTGCAATATGAAGGGGCAAAGGAGGAACCTATACCTCCCAAAATTGATCTTGGGGACTTTTGTCCCATTAAATTTAGCCCTTTTGATTACTTTTTCTTGCCTCAAAGAAAACTTTCTGCTGAACATAGAGAATATGAAATGAGTTTTCGTGATTTATCCTATTATTATGGCAACACCTAGATCTATCTTCGCTTTTATACCTAACTAGGGGCGTTAAATGATAGCGCTTGTTGGGAGGCAACCCAATTTTATTTTTATTCCTTGCTTTTTGCTCCTGTTTAGTAATAAATAATTTACCTATCCTCTGTTTTGGTTGTGTTTTTGTGTTTAATTAGTGTTTGTGCCAAGTAGAACCGTTGGGAAAACTTGGGGAAAGTCTTTTTGATCTTGCTGTAGAAAACAGAAACTTTAGAGCTCACAAGAATTGCTGCCATTTTTATTTGGAAGGTGGTATTTAGTTAATTCTTTTTGAAGATGATTAATAGATAAATTCCTCACGTCCAGAACTTTATTTTAGAATTTTTGGGGTTCCAAAACTTGCGTTAGCTACAGATTACTACAGACTGTTCTGTTTTTGACAGATTCTGTTTTTCTTGTGTTGTTTGCTTATTTTGATGAATCTATGGCTAGTAAAAGAGTTTATAAACCATAGAGAAGTTGGAATACAGTAGGTTTAACACCAATATAAATAAAGAATGTGTTCATTACAGTACCTTGAAGTGGTGTTTTGTTTTCTTTCGCTAACGGAGCTCACGAGATCTTCTATTATGAGTTTTGTGTTGTGAAGTTTTCAAGTTTTTGGTAGAGATTTGATGGATTATGGAACAAAGAGTGGCAAGAGCCTAAGCTTGGGGATGCCCATGGCACCCCAAGTTAAAATTCAAGGACACCAAAAAGCCTAAGCTTTGGGATGCCCCGGAAGGCATCCCCTCTTTCGTCTTTGTCTATCGGTAACTTTACTTGGAGCTATATTTTTATTCACCACATGATATGTGTTTTTCTTGGAGCGTCTTGTATGATTTGAGTCTTTGCTTTTTAGTTTACCACAATCATCATTGCTGTACACACCTTTTGAGAGAGACTCACCCGATTTGAAATTAATTAGAATACTCTATGTGCTTCACTTATATCTTTTGAGCTATATAGTTTTTGCTCTAGTGCTTCACTTATATCTTTTAGAGCATGGTGGTGGATTTGTTTTATAGAAACTATTATTATCTCATGCTTCACTTATATTATTTGGAGAGTCCTTTAGAACAACATGGCAATAATAAAAACTTTCATATAAGTGCATTGAATACTATGAGAAGTTTGATACTTGATAATTGTTTTGAGATATGGAGATGGTGATATTAGAGTCATGCTAGTTGAGTAGTTGTGAATTTGAGAAATACTTGTGTTGAAGTTTGTGATTCCCGTAGCATGCACGTATGGTGAACCGTTATGTGATGAAGTCGGAGCATGATTTTATTATTGATTGTCATCCTTATGAGTGGCAGTTGGGGACGAGTGATGGTCTTTTCCTACCAATCTACCCCCCTAGGAGCATACACGTAATACTTTGCTTTGATAACTTGTAGATTTTTGCAATAAGTATGTGAGTTCTTTATGACTAATGTTGAGTCCATGGATTATACGCACTCTCACCCTTCCACCATTGCTAGCCTCTCTAGTATCGCGCAACTTTCGCCGGTACCATAAACCCACCATATACCTTCCTCAAAACAGCCACCATACCTACCTATTATGGCATTTCCGTAGCCATTCCGAGATATATTGCCATGCAACTTTCCACTGTTTCGTTATTATAACACGCTTCATCATTGTCATATTGCTTACATGATCATGTAGTTGACATCGTATTTGTGGCAAAGCCACCGTTCATAATTCTTCATACATGTCACTCATGCATCATTGCACATCCCGGTACACCGCCGGAGGCATTCATATAGAGTCATATCTTCTTCTAAGTATCAAGTTGTAATTCTTGAGTTGTAAGTAAATAAAAGTGTGATGATCATCATTATTAGAGCATTGTCCCAGTGAGGAAAGGATGATGGAGACTATGATTCCCCCACAAGTTAGGATGAGACTCCGGACAAAAAAAAGAGGCCAAAAGAAAAAAAAGGGAAAGAAGGCCCCAAAAAAATGAGAGAAAAAGAGAGTAGGGACAATGTTACTATCCTTTTTCCACGCGTGTGCTTCAAAGTAGCACCATGTTCTTCATATAGAGAGTGTCCTATGATATCACTTTATATACTAGTGGGAATTTTTCATTATAGAACTTGGCTTGTATATTCCAATGATGGGCTTCCTCAAAATGGCCTAGGTCTTCGTGAGCAAGCAAGTTGGATGCACACCCACTTAGTTTCTTTTGTTGATCTTTCATATACGTATAGCTCTAGTGCATCCGTTGCATGGCAATCCCTACTCACTCACATTGATATCTACTAATGGGCATCTCCATAGCCCGTTGATACGCCTAGTTGATGTGAGACTATCTTATCCTTTTTTTCTTCTCCACAACCACCATTCTATTCCACCATAGTGCTATATCCATGGCTCACGCTCATATATTGCGTGAAGATTGAAAAAGTTTGAGAACATCAAAAGTATGAAACAATTGCTTGGCTTGTTGTCGGGGTCGTGCATGATTTAAATATTTTGTGTGGTGAAGATAGAGCATAGCCAGACTATATGATTTTGTAGGGATAACTTTCTTTGGCCATGTTATTTTGAGAAGACATAATTGCTTAGTTAGTATGCTTGAAGTATTATTATTTTTATGTCAATATTAAACTTTTATCTTGAATCTTATGGATCTGAACATTCATGCCACAATAAAGAAAAATTACATTGAGAAATATGTTAGAAAGCATTCCACATCAAAAATTCTTCTTTTATCATTTACCTACTCGAGGACGAGCAGGAATTAAGCTTGGGGATGCTTGATACGTCTCCAATGTATCTATAATTTTTGATTGCTCCATGCTATTATATTATCTATTTTGGATGTTAATGGGCTTTATTTTACACTTTTATGTCATTTTTGGGACTAACCTACTAATCGGAGGGCCAACCCAAATTGTTGTTTTTTTGCCTATTTTAGGGTTTCGAAGAAAAGGAATATCAAACAAAGTCCAAACAGAATGAAACCTCCGGGAACGTGATTTTCTCAACAAACGTGATCCAGGAGACTAGGAGTGGCCGTCAAGAAACAAGGGAGGAAGGCACGAGGCAGGGGGCGCACCTACCCCCTGGCGCGCCCTCCACCCTCACGGGCCCTCCGTTTTTGGAGCTCCACCGGAGGGGGCATTGATCACAGAGGGCCTCTACATCAACTCCATGGCCTCTCCGATGATGTGTGAGTAGTTTACTTCAGACCTAAGGGTCCATAGTTATTAGGTAGATGGCTTCTTTTCTCTCTTTGGATCTCAATACAAAGTTCTCCTCGATTTTCTTGGAGATCTATTCGATGTAATCTTCTTTTGCGGTGTGTTTGTCGAGGTCCGATGAATTGTGGGTTTATGATCCAGATTATCTATGAACAATATTTGATTCTCCTACAAATTCTTTTATGTATGATTGGTTTATATCTGCAAGTCTCTTCGAATTATCAGTTTGGTTTGGCCTACTAGATTGATCTTTCTTGCAATGGGAGAAGTGCTTAGCTTTGGGTTCAATATTGCGGTGTTTGATCCCAGTGACAGAAAGGGAACCGATACGTATTGTATTGTTGCCATCGAGGATAAAAAGATGGGGTTTATATCATATTGCATGAGTTTATCCCTCTACATCATGTCATCTTCCTTAAAGCATTACTCTGTTCTCTTGAACTTAATACTCTAGATGCATGCTGGATAGCGGTCGATGTGTGGAGTAATAGTAGTAGATGTAGGATCGTTTCAGTCTACTTGTGTCGGACGTTATGCCTATATACATGATCATACCTATATATTCTCATAACTATGCTCAATTCTATCAATTGCTCGACACTAATTCGTTTACCCACCGTAATACTTATGCTCTTGAGAGAAGCCACTAGTGAAACCTATGGCCCCCGGGTCTATCTTCCATCATATTAATCTTCCAATACTTAGTTATTTACTTTGCCGTTTATTTTACTTTGCATCTTTATTTCTCTTTATCATAAAAATACCAAAAATATTATCTTATCATATCTATCAGATCTCACTCTCGTAAGTGACCGTGAAGGGATTGACAACCCATTTATCGCGTTGGTTGTGAGGTTCTTATTTGTTTGTGTAGGTGTGTGGGACTCGAGCGTGATCTCCTACTAGAATGATACCTTGGTTCTCAAAAACTGAGGGAAATACTTACGCTGCTTTACTGCATCACCCTTTCCTCTTCAAGGGAAAACCAACGCAGTGCTCAAGAGGTAGCACTATACACCAAGTTTAGAGACGTACAATGAAGTTGTACTACAAAAATACACCAACCCCTCAAAAAATAATTAAGCTAGGTATTACGGCTACGTGTGGGTCGCGATGAAGTTCAACGAACATATACGCGAGCCACAGGGAAGTTCTACTACGGCTATATGCCAAGTTCAACTAAAACTATATGATAAAAAACGTCATTAGAGGAGTTCTGCGGAGCAAAAACAGAAGTAAAAAAACAAAAGTAGAGTTGGGAAAGTTCAGAGGATAAATGTTTAAAATTAAAATAACAAAAAATAGCTTGATTTTTATAAAGACAAATCGTCTTCCCCGTTATTAAATAATAAATAAAAGAAGTTCAAATTTAAAACAATCGAGCAATTTAAAAGTTTAGGAAAAATGGATTTTCTCATTTTTAAGAAAACAAAGCATCGCCTAGAAAATGTTAACTCTGGAAGTTTAAGAAAAATAAGAAGAAGTTCAATTTAAAAAACAAAGAAATTTAACGTTCATAAAAAATAGATATTCCCTTTTTCATGTTTTTAAAAAATAAACAACATCTCTTTTCAAAATAAATAAAAAGTTCAGCCTTAGCCTTGTGAAGTTTAGATTTTTGTTGGTACGATGCTTGCTGATGTGTTCGTCGTGCATGTAGCATGCGAAGTGTATGTGCTTTGTTGTGCGTAACTTTCTTGAATTTCAATAGCAAATGAAGTTCAAGTTTTAGAAATTCTGAAGTTCAAGTGTACTACATACAGAAGAAATGTAACGCCCGGATAATCTTGCTACAGTAATCCCACGCTAATCATGGCACGTCATCCCGATTACTGTTGCTATCCTCGCAATAATTCGAAACCGTTCAAATTCAAAATTCAAATTGATGAAAACAATAAAAGTTTTCAAAAATTAAAATAAAATTGTTCGGTGGTTGACGAATATTACAAAGGTAATTATAGTGCAACAGACATATTTTTATAAAATGGCTAAATGGATTAAATGATTTAAACAGAAAAGAAATAATAAAAGAAAATACAAAAGGAAAGAAAAACAGAAAACCAAAAAGAAAAAAAAAGA
>NC_041382.1:175099767-175108568 GCF_002162155.2 Triticum dicoccoides | reverse complement strand
TTGTCTCCCCTCGCCTTGGCCTCGCCTCTCCACGCCGGCCTGCGCGTGGCTTTGGTCGCCGACGCCCGCGGCCGGCCACCACCGCTACCTGCCGGCCTCACCCGCCTGTGCCCCGCCTCCTCTGCACACGGCGCCCGGCCCCGTGGCGCCCCTGTTTCCCCCGCTCCGCCCTGTGCGCCGTCGCCGCCGCCGGCGAGCCTGCGCCCCGGCTCGCCGTGCCCCCCCTTCCCCGTTGGCCGCGGACGAGCGCCCGCTGCGCCAGTTCGGGCGGGTGCCCAGCGCCCGCTAACACCGAAACCACTCTGGCCACTGGTGCCAATGACATGGGGGCCCCACGGCCCCAGAACGTTTTTATTAAAAAAAGGAATTAAAATTAATAATAATAAAAATAATTAATTAATTAATTAATTAATTAAGGAATTAATTAAGTTAATTAATCATAATTAGATTAATCAAATTAACTAATTAGTCTAATTAAACTGTGATTAGTTTAGCTAAAACCTGATTAGCCTAAATAGGGTATGACAGGTGGGCCCCGCTGGACCCACACGTCAGTTTGACCAGTCAACGCCCCTGTTGACTGCTAACGTCATGCTGACGTCATGCTGACGTCAGCAAACACTGTTTTGGATAAGGTTGGATTTAAATGAATAAATAAAATCAGAAAATGATTTAAATTTTTAGAAAATCATATCTATTAATCCGTAACTCGGATGAAAATACTTTCTACATGAAAGTTGCTCAGAACGACGAGACGAACCCGGATACGCAGCCCGTTCGTCCACCATACACCTCTAACATACCAAACACGTAACTTTCCCCCTCCGGTTCATCTGTCCGAAAACACGAAACCCCGGGAATACTTTCCCGGATGTTTCCCCCCTTCGTCGGTATCACCTACTACCGCGATTGGGCACACCTAGCATCGTTACTTGTCATGTCATGCATCGATATGCATTTGTTTGCATTGTATTCATTGTTTCTTCCCCCTCTTCTCTCCGGTAGACTACGAGACCGACGCTGCTGCTGCCCAGTTCGACTACGGAGTTGACGACCCCTCCTTCTTGCCAGAGCAACCAGGCAAGCCCCCCCCCTTGATCACCAGATATCGCCTATTCTACTCTATACTGCTTGCATTAGAGTAGTGTAGCATGTTACTGCTTTCCGTTGATCCTATTCTGATGCATAGCCTGACATTGTTGCTACACCTGTTGATACCTTACCTGCAATCCTAAATGCTTAGTATAGGATGCTAGTTTATCATCATTGGCCCTACATTCTTGTCAGTCTGCCTTGCTATACTATTGGGCCGTGATCACTCGGGAGGTGATCACGGGTATATACTATACATATATACATAATACAGATGGTGACTAAAGTCGGGTCCGCTCGAAGAGTACCCGCGAGTGATTCACGGATTGGGGGCTGAAAGGACCTTTGTCCCGACGGCCCTCTGTCTGGATCTTTGTGGCGGAGCGACAGGGCAGGTTGAGACCGCCTAGGAGAGAGGTGGGCCTGGCCCTGTTCGGCGTTCGCGGACACTTAACACGCTTAACGAGATCTTGGTATTTGATCTGAGTTGGCTACGAGCCTATACGCACTAACCATCTACGCGGGAGTAGTTATGGGTATCCCGACGTCGTGGTATCAGCCGAAGCACTTCAGACGTCAGCGACGGAGCGGCGCGCGCCGGATTGGAACGTAAGCCTGCTCTTGTATTAAGGGGGCTAGTTCTGCTTCCGGCCGCCCATGCAACGTGCAGGTGTGCTATGGGCGATGGGCCCAGACCCCTGTGCGCTTAGGTTTAGACCGGCGTGCTGGCCTCTCTGTTTTGCCTAGGTGGGGCTGCGACGTGTTGATCTTCCGAGGCCGGGCATGACCCAGGAAAGTGTGTCCGGCCAAACGGGATCGAGCGTGTTGGGTTATGTGGTGCACCCCTGCAGGGAAGTTAATCTATTCGAATAGCCGTGATCTTCGGTAACAGGACGACTTGGAGTTGTACCTTGACCTTATGACAACTAGAAACGGATACTTAATAAAACACACCCTTCCAAGTGCCAGATACAACCGGTGGTCGCTCTACCTCAGGGATATGAGGAGGGGATCGCCGGGTAGGATTATGCTATGAGATGCTACTTGGAGATGCTACTTGGAGGACTTCAATCTACTCTCTTCTACTTGATGCAAGACGGTGGCTGCGAGAAGCGTAGTCTTCGACAGGACTAGTTATCCCCCTCTTATTCTGGCATTCTGCAGTTCAGTCCACTGATATGGCCTCCTTACACATATACCCATGCATATGTAGTGTAGTTCCTTGCTTGCGAGTACTTTGGATGAGTACTCACGGTTGCTTTCTCCCCCCTTTTCCCCTTTCCTTCCTTTCTGGTTGTCGCAACCAGATGCTGGAGTCCAGGAGCCAGACGCCACCATCGACGACGACCCCTACTACACTGGAGGTGCCTACTACTACGTGCTGCCCGCTGATGACGACCTGGAGTAGTTTAGGAGGATCCCAGGCAGGAGGCCTGCGCCTCTTTCGATCTGTATCCCAGTTTGTGCTAGCCTTCTTAAGGCAAACTTGTTTAACTTATGTCTGTACTCAGATATTGTTGCTTCCGCTGACTCGTCTATGATCGAGCACTTGTATTCGAGCCCTCGAGGCCCCTGGCTTGTATTATGATGCTTGTATGACTTATTTATGTTTTAGAGTTGTGTTGTGATATCTTCCCGTGAGTCCCTGATCTTGATCGTACACATTTGCGTGCATGATTAGTGTACGATTAAATCGGGGGCGTCACAAGTTGGTATCAGAGCCGACTGCCTGTAGGAATCCCCCTTCCACACTCCTTGGCCGAAGTCGAGTCTAGACATTACAAAAACTTTTACTAACTTGGCTGTGTGCCTTACGGGCCCACGTCGCCATCGGGTGGTACTAGGATCTTTTACTCCTCGACCTTTACTCTGGGACTCTGAACTCTTTTCTACTCGGGTTAAACGAATTTACTAACTCTAACATTAGGATCCCGTTACCACGTTCACCCCGAAGTTGGATAAGCCATAGTTATTCTGTAGGATAGCATTTTGAATAGTGCCCATGTTGTCATTTGACTCCATTGAAACATCTTTGTTTTCAGATGGAACCCACGAGGCAGGTCGTGCGCCACACTGCGGCCATTGGTGCCTCAGGATCACCTGTTGTGCTAGCTGATATGATGACCTATCTGGGTTATCGCTGGCACCCTGAGTACACCGTCTACGAGGAGTACCAGGACTTTAACCAGGAGCAGTACCGTGCCATCGTCCACCTCTACTCTCGGGAGTATGAGTCCACTACCGTGCTGCACACCGCTCATGGTGTTGGAGTGACCATCGAGATGGCAGTCCACGATGCTGCTCATGCTGCTCTGACACGTCTTCGTGGAGAGTATCAGGCGTTGGACACTTCCCCTTTCAGACACATTCCTATCGCATCTGACGTTGGCGCGGAGGGATACTACACTGCCGCCTACTCCACCGTCACCCGAGAGCCCTTCCACCATCAGCGCCTGGTTCTGCATGCTGATGGGCTGGACCGAGCTAACAGAGCTCTTCGCCACGAGTTGTACACCACTCGTTAGCACCTTTACAGGGCTCTGACGCGGTTGCACCCCTTTGTCCGGTCTGGACAGCTGCCGCGTTCTGTGATCTACCCAGCCAGGACTGTGATGCCCCACGGTGTCGGATGGCCAGAGGTGGGAGGCTACTCCCCCGCACTTGGTCCTCTTCTGCCACCTGAGTGTCGGGTTCTACACCAGAGTATCCGCGGCCCCCAGGCCACTGACGTGGAGGACTATCCGTTGCCTCACTACCAGCTGTCAGGTTACAGCTACCTTCACAGTACCTCCTGGGACTGATGTAGTCTTGCTCATTAGTATTAGATGCATTCGCGAGCCTGCGTGCCGCCTATAATGACTTAATCTATGTACTGAACTCTGTGTACTGAACTCTATGTCCGACCCCTTTTGTAAGTTATGCCGACTATCTATGTGGTATCTGTCGTGCTCCTTTCATTATGCATGTTTCATCATGAATGATTCTTGTCTATGCAAATTTCTCAATACTGAGCTACCCCTGTTATATACTAGCAGGATGGTTAGACCAGCTGGTCGTGGTCGAGGTGGCAACTTCCCACCACCGCCTGAGTACATGGCTGGTATGATCCAACAACTTGAGATGAATCGCCAGTTCATGGAAAACATGATGGCTCAGTTTCCTCGCCCCAATATGAACCAGCATCCAAACACAACAACTCTGCAGGATTTCATACGCCTCAACCCAAGTGTGTACCGCAGCTCAACCCAGCCGCTGGATGCTGATGACTGGCTCCGTGACATCACCTATGAGATGGAGTCTGCTGATGTAGCCCCTGCCAGCTATGTCACTTTTGCTTCATTCTTTCTAAAGGGACCCGCAGCTCAATGGTGGGACAGCCACAGGCGTACTCTGCCAGTTGGAACAATCATCACCTGGCCAGACTTCCAGGCTGCTTTCCGTGCCCGCTTCATCCCACAAGGAGTCATGGACCGGAAGAAGCGTGAGTTTCGCAACCTCACCCAAGGCAACAAGACTGTTGAAGCTTATCAGCGGGAGTTTCTGGACTTGTCTCGCTATGCTGAAGAGGACATTGCAACTGATGCACGTAGGCAGGAGAAGTTCCATGACGGCCTTCAAGCTGACATCAAGCTCGCACTTCTAGTGCACGACTTTGCTGATTTCGCCACCTTGGTGAATAAGGCCATCAATGTTGAGACTGGTCTTCAAGAACACCAGAGCTCTCAAAGGCGCAACCATGACACGGGCTCATCTTCGGGCCCGCCCTCGCAGAAGCATAAGATATGGATCCCGAACAGCATGTACCGTCCAAATGCACCAGCCCCAAGGCAGTCTTACGCTGCACCTCGTCTGCCTACTGCTCCAACTAGGCAGCCAAGGCTTCCAGCTCCACCACCCCAAGTTCCTGTTTCCACTCCCAATAATGGCCTGTGCTACAAGTGTGGTCAACCAGGTCACCGTGCTAGGGATTGCATTCAGAATCAGAATCAACTGGCCCTTCCAGCCGCTGGCCGTGGAAACAACCAGACCCGCAGTAACAATGCCAAGTCTTATGGCCGTGTTCATGCCAACCACGTTGATCTGAAGGAAGCTCAAGACCAGCCTGCTACTGTGATGGGTACACTCCTCGTAAATTCAGTACCTGCATCTGTTTTATTCGATACAGGTGCATCGCATTCATTCATGTCAGAAGATTTTGCATGCTTGCACGACATTAAATGTGAGGACATGAATGCTTCACTATTAGTACACACTCCTGCGGGCCAATGTTGAACCTCCATGATTTGCAACGACGTCCCTGTAGAAATCGAAGGACTGGAATTCCTTGTCTCTCCCATCGTACTGAAGTCCTGTAGCATTGACCTCATTCTGGGAATGGATTGGTTAAAGGCGCATACTGCTTCTATCGTTTGCGCCACCAAGACCGTCCATCTGCTACACCCTTCTGATGAGATAATAAGCTACAATGCCCATCTGGTTAAGAATGCCGAGGTAAGGCTCTATGCATTGAATGCATTGAACGCCGCACCACTCGAGGGCATTGAAAACATTCCCGTCGTGCGTGACTTCCTCGACGTCTTTCCAGAAGAACTCCCAGGGATCCCCCCGCTAGAGCTGTCGAATTCGTCATCGACTTGAAACCAGGCACTACTCCTATAGCCAAGCGACCCTACAAGATGCCGCCGCATGAACTCCTTGAGCTTAAGGAGGAAATCGATAAATCTCTTCGAAGTGGTTTCATTCGCCCAAGTTGCTCTCCTTGGGGAGCACCTTCTCTCTTTGTCAAGAAGAAAGATGGGACAAATCGATTGGTCCAAGACTACCGTCCTATAAATCAAGCTACCATTCAGAATAAGTATCCTCTTCCTCGGATCAATGATCTGTATGATCAACTGGCTGGTTCATCAGTGTTCTCTAAACTCGACTTGAGGTTGGGTTACCACCAGATCCGTGTTCGTGAGGAGGATATCCCCAAGACCGCCTTTGTGACTCGTTATGGTTCATACGAGTACACCGTCATGTCTTTCGGCTTAACCAATGCTCCAGCCACCTTCTCTCGCCTGATGAACTATATATTCATGGATTACCTCGACAAGTTCGTCGTGGTTTATCTGGATGATATCCTGATATTTTCCAAGAGTGAAGAAGAACATGCTGAACATCTTCGTCTTGTGCTGGAAAAGCTACGAGAGCATCAGCTATATGCCAAGTTCTCCAAGTGTGAATTTTGGCTTCCCGAAGTAACCTATCTCGGGCATGTCATCTCTAAGGATGGTATTGCCGTCAACCCTGAACGAGTTCAGGCTATTTTCGATTGGACTCCTCCGAAGAACGTTAAGCAAGTCAGAAGTTTTCTCGGTCTCGCCAGCTACTGCCGTCGATTCGTCGAGAACTTCTCCAAGATTGCCAGGCCTCTGACTAACCTATTGCATAAGGGAGTCAAGTTCCAATGGACAGATAAATGTCAGGAAGGTTTCCAGGCACTCAAGGACAAGTTGACTTCTGCCCCAGTACTAGCTCCTCCTGATACTAAGAAGGACTTCGTCATTTACTGCGACGCTTCCCGTCAAGGACTAGGCTGTGTCCTAATGCAAGAGCGCAAAGTGGTTACTTATGCCTCTCGGCAATTGCGCCCTCATGAAGAGAACTACCCAGTTCACGACCTCGAACTTGCTGCTGTCATTCATGCGCTAAAACAGTGGCGACATTACCTACTCGGTAATCGTTGCGAGATCTTCACTGACCACCAAAGTCTGAAGTATCTGTTTACTCAGCCAGACCTGAACCTCCGTCAGCAGAGATGGATGGAGACTGTTGCAGACTTTGATTTGGGTATTTCCTATACCCCAGGCAAGGCTAATGTAATGGCTGATGCCTTGAGCCGCAAGTCTTACTGCAACCACCTCCAGGTTCACAAAGTTCAGCCCTCACTTGTTGAAGAATTCAGAAAGCTAAACCTCCATATTGTTCCTCCGGGTGCACTCGCTCCCCCTCCTCCGGAGTTCCGCAAGATGAATCTCCGTGTTGTTTCCCAGGGATCCCTCTATACCCTGGCTGTTGAACCCGATCTCGTGGGCACCATAAAGACAATGTAGGGATTTGACTCTGAAGTCTACAAGGTTAAGCAAGACCTCAAAGAAGGAAGTCCCTCATCCTTCACTATTGCTGATGATGGCGCCTTGTACTTCAAAGGCCGCCTAGTGGTGCCGTGTAAGAAGGAAAACCTGAATATGACTCAGGAGGTTATGAAAGAAGCTCATGATACGCCTCTATGTATCCACCCTGGTAGTACAAAGATGTACCAAGACATCCGCCAGAGATTCTGGTGGTCTAACATGAAGCAAGACATTGCTCGTTATGTTGCTGAATGTGACGTTTGCCGTCGTATCAAAGCAGAACATCAAAGGCCTGCTGGAACTCTGCAACCTATATGTATTCCTGAATGGAAATGGGACCATGTCGAGATGGACTTCGTTACTGGATTTCCCAAATCGCAAAAGGGTAATGATGCTATTCTTGTCGTCATTGACCGACTTTCTAAGGTTGCACATTTTCTGGCGGTCAAAGAAACGATCATTGCTAGTCAGCTTGCAACTCTCTACATGTCCAGAATTGTTTCGCTTCACGGTATTCCACTGGTTATCAGTTCAGACCGTGGCAGTTTATTCACTTCAAGATTCTGGGCAAGTTTCCAAGAAGCTATGGGCACTCATCTGTCTTTCAGCACTGCGTTTCATCCGCAGTCACAAGGGCAAGTTGAACGTGTCAACCAAGTTCTCGAAGACATGCTTCGAGCTTGTGTTATTTCTTTCGGCAAGAAATGGGAGGAATCTCTTCCGTATGCTGAGTTCTCTTATAATAATAGCTATCAAGCTAGTCTGAAGATGGCCCCCTTCGAAGTGTTATATGGACGAAAGTGCCGAACCCCTCTGAACTGGTCAGAAACTGGGGAACGTCCACTCTTTGGTCCGGATATTATCCAACATGCCGAAGAACAAGTCTGCATTATTCGCGAGAATCTCAAGACTGCTCAGTCATGTCAGAAGAGTCAGTATGACCGTCATCATAAAGACATGGTCTATCAACCTGGCGAAAAGGCCTATCTTCGAGTTACACCAATGAAGGGTGCTCACCGCTTCGGGATCAAGGGCAAGCTAGCTCCCCGCTATATTGGTCCTTTCACTATCCTCGAGAGGCGTGGAAAAGTGGCATATCAATTGGAGCTTCCGCCGAACCTTTCTCAGGTTCACGATGTGTTCCATGTGTCACAACTCCGCCGTTGCTTCAAGGACCCAATCCGAGCTCTGGATCATGAAGTGCTCGAATTGCAACAGGACCTCTCCTATAAAGAGCATCCGGTCCGCATTCTCGACCAAGCTGAACGCCGCACACGCCAGAAGGCGATCAAGTTCCTCAAGGTCCAGTGGTCGAATCACTCTGAAGACGAAGCCACCTGGGAACGCGAGGATCGCCTGCGTGATGAATACCCCGCACTGTTTCCTTCTACCTCCTAAAATCTCGGGACGAGATTTCTTGTAGTGGAGGAGATTTGTAACGCCCGGATAATCTTGCTACAGTAATCCCACGCTAATCATGGCACGTCATCCCGATTACTGTTGCTATCCTCGCAATAATTCGAAACCGTTCAAATTCAAAATTCAAATTGATGAAAACAATAAAAGTTTTCAAAAATTAAAATAAAATTGTTC
>NC_041382.1:175013473-175098843 GCF_002162155.2 Triticum dicoccoides | reverse complement strand
CCTGTGCGCCGTCGCCGCCGCCGGCGAGCTTGCGCCCCGGCTCGCCGTGCCCCCCTTCCCCGTTGGCCGCAGACGAGCGCCCGCTGCGCCAGTTCGGGCGGGTGCCCAGCGCCCGCTAACACCGAAACCACTCTGGCCACTGGTGCCAATGACATGGGGGCCCCACGGCCCCAGAACGTTTTATTAAAAAAAGGAATTAAAATTAATAATAATAAAAATAATTAATTAATTAAGGAATTAATTAAGTTAATTAATCATAATTAGATTAATCAAATTAACTAATTAGTCTAATTAAACTGTGATTAGTTTAGCTAAAACCTGATTAGCCTAAACAGGGTATGACAGGTGGGCCCCGCTGGACCCACACGTCAGTTTGACCAGTCAACGCCCCTGTTGACTGCTGACGTCATGATGATGTCAGCAAACACTGTTTTGGATAAGGTTGGATTTAAATGAATAAATAAAATCAGAAAATGATTTAAATCTTTAGAAAATCATATCTTTTAATCCGTAACTCGGATGAAAATACTTTCTACATGAAAGTTGCTCAGAACGACGAGACGAACCCGGATACGCAGCCCGTTCGTCCACCACACACCTCTAACATACCAAACACGCAACTTTCCCCCTCCGGTTCATCTGTCCAAAAACGCGAAACCCCGGGAATACTTTCCCGGATGTTTCCCCCCTTCATCGGTATCACCTACTACCGCGATTGGGCACACCTAGCATCGTTACTTGTCATGTCATGCATCGATATGCATTTGTTTGCATTGTATTCATTGTTTCTCCCCCCTCTTCTCTCCGGTAGACTACGAGACCGACGCTGCTGCTGCCCAGTTCGACTACGGAGTTGACGACCCCTCCTTCTTGCCAGAGCAACCAGGCAAGCCCCCCCCTTGATCACCAGATATCGCCTATTCTACTCTATATTGCTTGCATTAGAGTAGTGTAGCATGTTACTGCTTTCCGTTGATCCTATTCTGATGCATAGCCTGACATTGTTGCTACACCTGTTGATACCTTACCTGCAATCCTAAATGCTTAGTATAGGATGCTAGTTTATCATCATTGGCCCTACATTCTTGTTAGTCTGCCTTGCTATACTATTGGGCCGTGATCACTCGGGAGGTGATCACGGGTATATACTATACATATATACATAATACAGATGGTGACTAAAGTCGGGTCCGCTCGAAGAGTACCCGCGAGTGATTCACGGATTGGGGGCTGAAAGGACCTTTGTCCCGATGGCCCTCTGTGTGGATCTTTGTGGCGGAGCGACAGGGCAGGTTGAGACCGCCTAGGAGAGAGGTGGGCCTGGCCCTGTTCGGCGTTCGCGGACACTTAACACGCTTAACGAGATCTTGGTATTTGATCTGAGTTGGCTACGAGCCTATACGCACTAACCATCTACGCGGGAGTAGTTATGGGTATCCCGACGTCGTGGTATCAGCCGAAGCACTTCAGACGTCAGCGACGGAGCGGCGCGCGCCGGATTGGAACGTAAGCCTGCTCTTGTATTAAGGGGGCTAGTTCTGCTTCCGGCCGCCCACGCAACGTGCAGGTGTGCTATGGGCGATGGGCCCAGACCCCTGTGCGCTTAGGTTTAGACCGGCGTGCTGGCCTCTCTGTTTTGCCTAGGTGGGGCTGCGACGTGTTGATCTTCCGAGGCCGGGCATGACCCAGGAAAGTGTGTCCGGCCAAACGGGATCGAGCGTGTTGGGTTATGTGGTGCACCCCTGCAGGGAAGTTAATCTATTCGAATAGCCGTGATCTTCGGTAACAGGACGACTTGGAGTTGTACCTTGACCTTATGACAACTAGAACCGGATACTTAATAAAACACACCCTTCCAAGTGCCAGATACAACCGGTGATCGCTCTACCTCAGGGATATGAGGAGGGGATCGCCGGGTAGGATTATGCTATGAGATGCTACTTGGAGATGCTACTTGGAGGACTTCAATCTACTCTCTTCTACTTGATGCAAGACGGTGGCTGCGAGAAGCGTAGTCTTCGACAGGACTAGTTATCCCCCTCTTATTCTGGCATTCTGCAGTTCAGTCCACTGATATGGCCTCCTTACACATATACCCATGCATATGTAGTGTAGTTCCTTGCTTGCGAGTACTTTGGATGAGTACTCACGGTTGCTTTCTCCCCCCTTTTCCCCTTTCCTTCCTTTCTGGTTGTCGCAACCAGATGCTGGAGTCCAGGAGCCAGACGCCACCATCGACGACGACCCCTACTACACTGGAGGTGCCTACTACTACGTGCTGCCCGCTGATGACGACCTGGAGTAGTTTAGGAGGATCCCAGGCAGGAGGCCTGCTCCTCTTTCGATCTGTATCCCAGTTTGTGCTAGCCTTCTTAAGGCAAACTTGTTTAACTTATGTCTGTACTCAGATATTGTTGCTTCCACTGACTCGTCTATGATCGAGCACTTGTATTCGAGCCCTCGAGGCCCCTGGCTTGTATTATGATGCTTGTATGACTTATTTATGTTTTAGAGTTGTGTTGTGATATCTTCCCGTGAGTCCCTGATCTTGATCGTACACATTTGCGTGCATGATTAGTGTACGATTGAATCGGGGGCGTCACAAGAAATTCATCAAATGAAAAAAGGGACCACCTAGGACATCTCACCAACAGCAAAAAAATGCTAAAAATGCCGCGAGACAAAAAAAACTTCAAATGATATAACATAGTAGGTTCGTTGAAAGTGTGAAAAACCATAATTTGTTTTGTAAGTTTAACCATTTATAAAAAACACCTTGAAGTTCAAATTTAAATAATAGGGTGGTTTAATGTTTATTACAAACCCGTGATTTTCCCCGTTACTTTAGAATAAACAAAGAAGTTCAAAAATAAAAAATGGAGTAGTTCTAACAGTTTATAAAAAATTGTGTTTCTACATTTTACTAACAAATTGGAGAAGTTCAAATTTAAATAACATAGAAGTTCAAAAATGTTTATTCCAAAACCAAGAAGGTCAAATTAAAAAAATCTAGTAGTTTAAAAAGTTTGTAAACCATGTATTTGCCCCTGTTTTTTAAGATCTAGAAGTTCAACTTTAAATACTTGACTAGTTTGATATTTATTACATAACTAGGACTTTTCCTGTTACTAGTGAATAACACCAAGAAGTCCAAAACTAAAAAAACATGAAGTTGTTTAATGTTTATAAAAACTCAGATTTTCCCCAATGCTAAAGATTAAAACCAATAAAAAGTAGAGCGGTTCAATGTTTCTAAAAAACTCAGATATTTTCCCGTAACCAAGAGAAGTTCAGATTGATAACTGTGAGAAGGTCACATACTACACGGTATGCATTTTGTATTAAAAAAAGAATGAAAAAAGCAAAGGCTGAAAGATTTGTTGCTACAAGTTCAAGTGCTCAGCCCGAGAAAATTAAAAAATTCGTGTGAGAGAGGTTGAACAAAAATACGTGACCGAAATTCAAGGTCAAAACAGCGGGAAGGTTTGTTGCAAGAAGTTCAAGTGCTCCGTCCGGGGAAGTTCAAAAATTCTTGCAAGAGAGGTCCAGCTTGTATTTCCATGTTCGAAAACACAAAAAATAAATTGTTTTTTTGCATTTTAAAATAATTCTCTCAACCACAAAGAAGTTCAATTATTGTTTGGGAGCAATTTGATTTCAAAAAGAAAAATAATAAAAATTCAAATTATAAAAATGGAAAAAGTTCATGTACTACATGGTGTGTGTTTAATATGAGAAAAATAAATTTAAAAGGCAAGGTGATTTTTGTTGTTGTTATAAGTTCAAGTCCTCGATTGGAGAAAGTTAAAAAAATTATTGTGAGAAGGGTTTGTACAAAAGGAAATCATTTGTGTAACACTAACGAATGGATGCAAAAAATTACAAACGAAAATACGTCACAGAAGTTCAACGTGAAAGCAGCAGGAAGTTCAACTACTGCATTGAATGAATTTTAGATGAAAAACTTTTAAAACCGCCATGAGTATGAAAAAATGATCAACACGGGAAAGTTGCGTGTTTACAGCAGCTTTCCATCGGTATATCACTTGCTCAATTCCGGTGAGGGGATGGAGAGCTACAAGCAAAAAAAACACGTGAAAAACAGAGTGAAGTTCAAGTAGGCATGCCGAGAAGTTCAAGTTCTTCACGCGGTGCATTTTTGAAGAATCTGTTTCGCCATAAAGGCAGGACGAATGATCTCGCCGTTTTCGAAATTACTTGGAAACAGCTAGGAATCAGAGAAAACCATCAACATGAAAAAGTTTTGCATTTTCCATAGCTTTTCAACAGTATATTATTTTCCCCATTCCGATAAAGTTTGTACAAATTACGGCGAAGATACCTTTTTAGCTATTTTCTAAATTGTCTTAAAACCGTAAGGAATTGCAAGAAACAATACATACAAAAAAGTTTTGCATTTCCTCAAGCTTTCCAACGCCATATCATTTGCTGCGTTCAGACACATGGTTTAAAAATTAGCTCGAAAATACGAACTCGATGGAACTTTTACCATTTTCTAAATTACTCTTAAACCGTTCAAAATTAGAAAAAACTTTCAACATGAAAAAGTAGCACATTTCCATAAACTTTCCAACACCATATCATTTGCCTCGATTGGATTAGTCGTTTAGAAATGACATCGAAAATACCAACTCGGCTGTTCGGTTTGCGAAATTTTACGTTTTTCCAAATTACTCTTTAACCATAGGGAATTAGAGAAAACTTTCAACATATGAAAGGAGCGGTTTTGCTGCAGCTTTCCAACGCCATATAATTTGCCTCATTCCGGTAAACAGTTTAGAAATGCAATCAAAAATATTATTCACATTTTTTGTATGAAGAAAAAATGGTTTTCAAAACTGCTCTTAAACCACTTACATTTAGCCAAAAATTTAAGTTGGGTCATGATACTCGTGTCCATAGCTTTCCAACGGTATATAGCAAGCCCCATTTGGGCAATGTTGGCGGAAGTTCAACCTTGCATAGGGGGAAGTTCAGGTCGAACAACCGAGGCGGTAAAATTGCAAAAACGCAAGTTCATCATGATCCGAGAGAAAAATCCACCTATGAGAGAGATTCCTATTTAAAATGGGAGTTTAGTTGCTAAAAACCGTTTGTAGATTACACTCACGTCACATAGAACACGACTAACCAGAATAATTCACGCGGAGAGGCACGGTTGCGAAGATAGCCCGAAGGTTGGGTTCCTACAAAGGGAAGTTCAGGCGTGTAACTCAGGAAGTTCATGTTGTGATTAGAATAATATTATGATCCCGTGTTCAAAATAGTGTTTATGAATATATATATGTGTGTGTGTGTGTGTGTGTGTGTGTGTGTACTATTATAGAAGGGAAAACATAGGTTCGGTTTTGCATTCTTATAGAAAAATAGAACTGAGCTGTGTGTCATCTTGAAAAAACAAACATAACTTGGGCTGCTGATGTTATAGACAAGCTAGGTTGGGAGGCCCAGAGGCCACTTGATACCCGCTGGATCCAGGAAACGTTGAAACATGTCATGGGCTGCCTATGTTAAACAACAAAACCTAGGCCATGGACCTGGTAGGCCCGGGACTATCAGCCTCTCGATGAAGAGTTGTCTCTTGATTCCTCTTGTTTTCCTGACCATGTTGGGAATGACAGACGGCGGCGCCGCGGCGAGCGCACCAAGGCGGAGAACAACGTTGATACCTCGGACCGAACGAACCGGAGCGGGGGAAGACGCAAGCGGAGGGGAGTACGAGGGTTGACTTGTTTGGGTACAGGGTTGGCCGGTGGAGCTGTCGCCACTGGACAATGTGTGGGAGTAGAGGGATGGCCTAGCCAACGCTATAGGCTATGATGGCCAACCACTGTATAGGAAGAGGACGAAAGATTGAACAAAATAAAGAAATACAAATGGATAGGTGGTTGTTGCCATATGTCTGTGTACGAGACCTACTGGGTCCACCTAAGAAGGGGAATATGTTGGGAGGAAGGAGATTCAAAGCACGGCAGCCGAGTGAACTAGTTTTTTGAAACGAACAAGTGAACTAGTTACATACATAAGCAAATAGCCACTAAAAAAGCAAACAGGTTAATGGGTTATTAGAAGAAATATTTCGGATAAAACAGATAATTACGACACATAGGCTAATGCATGAAACACTCAGATGATAAAGATGCTTATAAATAGATAAAGTACACCATCTAGACCTTCCTCGCACGCTTGGTCATGACGCTACGGTTGTCCGTGTACTCGTCGGTTACGGGAAGCAGACACGCCCTCATGTCCAAGATCCGCATGTACATGTCGTAGCATGTGTATGCGTCCTTGGCCTTGTAGGTTATGTGGGCTAGATTAAGAGGAAGCTCCCATGTGTTCAGGTCCTTGGTATCATTGTCTTCTTTCATGTTGGCGTAGCAGGGGTCGATGATGGTCTCGGCGAGGTCAACCACGGAGTCCTTCTCCTGCCCGTTGCCTATGATCTTGTATTGCTTCTGGATGTCGACAAGCTTGTTGCACCAGATGGACGAATCGTTTCGTTCTTCCTTCTCTCCACCTTAGCGAAAGTGCAGTTGCGCTGCCGATGAAACGAGTGAATGCTCCAGAACCTCTGATGGCCCTACAGCAGTGGTAGACGAGAACCTTGTCCCGCACACATACCTGGGTGTCCGCGGTCCACTGGTCCCTGTCAGGAGATGAATGGATGGGCACAAGGTCTAGTAATGTGACCTTGTGCTTTCTCGTCCTATAGGTACTGCTTGAACTCAGCGAGGCAGAGCTTCACTGAGTCCAGATCATTGGTGTACATCTCATTCAACTTGGTGCAGCCATGGGACTTAATGGTGAACTCAAAGGTGAACTCGTTGATGAAGTCCATATCCAGCAGGCTCACCCCTCGGATCGCCATTGGATTCTCTTCAAGTGAACGAATGGATAGGCGGCGGCAGCAGTTCGTTTTTCAGCTCTTGGGGAACTGAATTCAACAGTAAACTGAGTGTGTACAGGCGACAACAGTTACTACCCCTCCCTCGCCCGCTGCACGCCCGACAGAACATGCACCCTCGGCGCATTCAAACGCCTCCATTAAGAAATCTATTCCGGCCACATGTCGGTTTGCGAGAGGGTTTGTATTGGTACTGTAATAACAAGTGTTAGTGGTCACTTTACTTAAATTTAATTAGCTTTAATAAAAATATACATATGAAAACAGGGTTTAGATTATCCCGAACATCTCGCTACCTAGACCAATGTACTCTAATTTGAATTCAACATAAAATGGTACACATATTTGAATTGGAGATCGTATGGTACATGCAATTCATAGTGAAATATGATTACTGTTATATGCATGTTTTTTGTTATCAAGATAATATTTAAATGATTGTATAACTTGACAATAATCGTATTCAAATAAGGAAAAATGATTCAAATTTAGTCCATATGGTAGACGATAATATATATGTTCATAGGGTGGAGTAAAGTGTTCATATATGATGGAAGATCAAAATGTAGGACTACATCCATTGTAAACCGCAAGGTCACCTAATGATATATCCGAATTCAACATAATGTGGATTCAAAAATTGAAATCCGAGATCCTGGCATTTGTAAGCATATAAAAAGGGACATGACTCTTTCTTTTGGTGGGAATTGATTTGTTTTTGTTGATGTTGAGGGAAGTGCGAATCGATTTGGTACTATACAGGGTAATCTTGTTCTCACGATTTTTTTACATTTTTCTTATACGTTTTTCAATGGAATTTATAGCAATATAGTAAAAGGGGACATGACTCTCTTGTGTCTTGTATGAATTTTTTTTTGTACACTTTAAGTTTGTTCTGCCGAACAAGGAATCTGCGCCTTGTTATCCCGAAATTTTCAAGCTCGAGTATCTTTTGTCTCATCTGCATTGAAACTCCTGCCTCTTCAACCCGTGCCATGCCTTGTTATCCCGAAATTTCGACGTGCGCAAAAACTCCCTCCTCATCCGAAATCGGCCCCGCAGTCCAGACACGTGAAATCCCCCTTCTACCCCTCAGCCGGAAATGCCGTCTCGGCGTCGCGGTGTCAAAACCGGTGGGGGTACGCTGGTAACTTACCCTACATTTCGGACAAGCGTGTCCCGAAGCCATGGCTCCCCTACCTTCCCCTTCATCCCCCCATTCATACACCGAGGCTGCCAAAACCCGCAAAACCCCATGCTCCTCCGTCGGCCTCCCGACCGCCGCCCAGCCGGAGACTCTTCCCTGACGATGTCGTCCACCGCAACAGCTCGCCGTCCCTCATCCACCGCACCGGATGAGGATTCGTCGTCGATCTCACCGTCCCGCCAAATCAGCCGCCCCGTCCTCCACCTCCTAGGAGCTGCCCTGACGTTCGCCTCGTCTATCGCGCCACCTCCATCCCCATAGCGCCACCTTGATCTGCCCCATCGGAACCACAACACCCTCACCAATTCCTTTGATGAAGCCGAGGCCAACTTAGAGCCACCAAGGAAGTTCTGCACTCATCGCTGCATTTTATCTTTTATTCGATCTCACGGGGCTGCCAGTGCTTGATACCGAGCAGCCATGGCGGGTCTCCATCGATGGCGCCGTCGTCGGCCACTTCATCCACGGCGTATCTCCTCCATGTCGTTGCTTCCTCGGCGGCGACTTCCACACCAGCACTAGCTGCAGCTGCTCCGGCTCTTGCTCGCGCTGCTGCTGCTCCGGCTATCGCTCGCGCTACGGCTCTGTTCTTGCTGTCGGTCGCACTGCTGCACTCCTCTTGCTTTCGTTTGTGGTGCTGCTCTGCTCTGCTATTGATGTTGGTCGCGATCTTGCTCCGCTCTTTCTCTAGTTCGTCCTACTGCTTTGCGCTTGCTCTCGCTTGCGCTGCTGCTGCTGCTGCACGACCTCCGGCAGCTACAGGAGTTGCTGCTTTAGCACTTGCTCGTGGTGCTGCTGCACGACTTGCTCTTTGCTAGTGCATTCCTTGCTCGAGAATCTGCTGATTTAGATCACTGTGTCTCTGCTAATAGTGCTCGAATGCCCTAAACATCTATTGCAATGCTTTGCTACTAGTTCAATCAATTTCGACAGTAAAATTCAATTTTGACTGTAAAGTTTAGTTTCTTCAGTTAAGTTCAAAGTGAACAGTATTTACAACATCTGTCGGAGCGGCCGTGGCGCGGCTGATGCATTTTACATCTAGCACTTTTTGGTGATGTATTTTACATCATCTATTGTAGATGATATTAGAGTCCCACTTTAGATTAACATTGTCTGTCTTGTCCTGCTTCAACCTCGCCGCCGTACACCTCACCGGAGCTGCTCCAATGACGGAATCATCCATCACAGCAGACCAGTACCCTCGGTGCCGTTTCCTGAGGCCTCAGGTCTTCTTACCCGCCTCCGACACTATAAAATATGTCTATATACATCCGTATGTGATAGTCCATTTGAAATCTCTAAAAAGACAAATATTTAGGAATGGAGGGAGTCTATGGGAATTATGCAATGCCATCTTCTTTAGCCAGGCATCATATACGTGAATCATGCAATGCCATCCTGTTTAGCCAATCATCGTATATGTGAATTGTATCGTGCCATATTTTTTATAATGTATTCCATTTGTCAACAATGTTTATACATTCATGTACTCTTCCTATGCATCATCCATTTGAGTCAGTCATGGGAAAATCTGGAGTGCAAACAAGGTCTTCTAAGCAATCAGTGCTACCTGTCGGTGCAGATTTCTTGCTGGTTACACATAGCTCCTCAGAGGAGGATTCGGAGATAGATGACCAGTCGTATTCTCCCCGAGGTGCATGCTCTAACTTGGCAGGGTTATATTGCTCATATCATGCATATGGTGTCTTGCATGCCATGTCATGCCATCTGCTTAGATTAGACATGCTTTGTGTGAATGCCTCTTGTTTGCTTTCTATATAAGATATGTGAATTATGCAATGCCATGTTTTTCCAGCTAGTTATCATATATGTGAATTATGCACCGCCATGTAGCCAGGCATCATATGTGAATTATATCATGCCATCTTTTTTTCATTACGTATTCCATTTGTCGACAATCTGTGTATATTGAACTACTCTTCATGTGTTTCAGCCATTTGAGCTGGTTATGGAAAAATCAGGAGTGAAAACAAGGTCTTCAGAGCAGGCAATGGTACATGTTGAAGCATATATCTTGATGGTTACAGGGAGCTCCTCAGAGGAGGATTCAGAGATAGATGACCAGTCCTATATCCCACCTGAGGTGTATGCTCTAAGTTGCAATGTTTATATTTCTCATATCATGCATATGGTGTCTTGCATTGCTTAGTTTAGACATAATATGCACAATATTGAATTCCATCTGCTTAGTTTAGAGATCATACATGCGAGTGCCAGCTGCTTAGTATATGAATCAATTATGTCAATTATATCACGCCATCCTGTATACTTAGACAACATGTATGTGAATTATTTCATCCCAACATATTTTACAAAGACATCATATAGTTTTGTCATGTCATTCTGTTTAGATACTCATCATATGTTGAATTATGCCATTATATCCTGTTAAGTTATCCATCATATATCTGAAACTGTGTCATGCTATCCTGTTTAGTTAGGCATCATATATGTGAAATTGTGTCATGCTGTCCTGTTTGGTTAGACAACATATATGTGAATTACCACATCTGTCTATCAAAAAATGTATGTACGTTCAATTTCTTTTCTTGTTTATCAGCCATTTGAATTGGAGGGGGTGATGGCAGTATCTAAGGGAGCAAAAACCCATTCTTCACAAAAGACAGTGCTACCCGTTGATGCAGATAGAACCATGGTTGTACTGGCCCACAAACTAGCCCCACCACACATAACCGAGACTCTTCCAAATTGCACACTTACACCGTTGGGTAGAGAACCAGCTACAACCCATCTAACCCCAACCCCAGCGGATAGTAACCCACTTCTAGTTGACAAAGCACCATGTCCACCACATATTACCCCCACACTAGCAGTTTGTAAAGCAACTGCAGTGCCCAAAGCACGAAGACCACCATAGCGAACCTGAACTCCATGTTTAAAGCAGAAGAGCAAATGTTCTCAGGTCAGATTCCGTAGCTATGGTCCATACTTCTTTGATGTTGCATCACTGTATTTATTCATACCAACAACTTTCGAATTTGATGGATCCAATTGAAACTCCAATGGTGCAACAGGTATGTTTTAAACCTATTTCTTTAACTGGATTGTTGTTCTAACTTCTTGCTCTATGTTGATTTCAGTTTTAGTTGTATAAACAGTTATGTTCTCATGTGATGCACATTACAAGTGTTGCCAATGTTGTGTAGTTTCTCACACTTGTCTATGCTCCTGTGTCTTAAAAATATATGAGTTGAACTATGTCTCTATCTTGATTTGGCAACATAAACTAGAATGATATGGACAATATAGTGACCATAGTACATAGATATATGTTTGTTTCATGTTGTTATCCTGTCCACCTTACTACTGAACCGATTTACCAAAATGAGTTACGTATACTACATGGTAAACCTGTGATGTGTCTGCTTGTTTCTCTTGTAGTATGCGAATACAATATTGGAGAAGAGCACCCCACTATGCAATGGTAGACAAAGTAATGCAGGGAAGGTTCAAGATAGTGAGACAACCCTGTTGGCCTCCAAGAAAGGTGATAAAAATGATCTTGTAGACAGTGAGAAAACCCCACGGTCCTGTGTTGATGTAGTATTCGAGTTACTGGCCCATACCGCTGGCACAAGCACCTCGAACTCGCAGCCTGAATCACTTCGGTTTCTAGAGTCTTAGCTAAAAGATGAAAGACATCAGTCAGCTGTGCTGCGGTAAGAAGCCGAAGGACTGAGGAAGTCCCTACAGAATTCAGATGCATACTTTCTTGTGCAACAACAAGTGTTGGAGGATTTAAGTGCCAAACAAGAGAAAGTTAATAAGCTTGCTAAGCATCTTGCCAGCATTATGGGTACCTAGGATATTGTTTCTTGAGCTCTTCTGAAGTGGTTTTAGTTCTGGACTTGTTTTGCCGCGGCGTTTATTGGCACTGGTCGCCAACTTTGACAACCAGTGTATATGATATGCTGCTTTGTTCCCTATATTTGCACTAGTGGCAAACTTTGATGCCCAGTGGATGTAATACGTGGAATAGCCGTGATAGCCTAGCGTAAGTTGCTTGCTTATTTATTTCCTTGTTGTCTTGTTTATTTGTTTGCTTGTAGTCAGTGCAGTTCTTTTTCCGCGGTTTGCTAGTGGACGCAATAACCTATTTTTTAAAACCAGGCCACAATAACCATGGGCTACATATTTACTATAGTTACCATGGGCCTCCTACGGGCCGTAGAAACAATGGGCCTTCTACGGGCTGTATGATCGATCGGCCACACATGGGCCAATAACAGACCACATCATGGGTCGTAAATGGGCTAGATTTGGAATCGTCCGTTCATGGGCTAGCAATAACGGGCTGTCGTTAATCGGCTGTATTTGATGACGCTATGAAAGCGGCCCAACGGATTAACCGGCCGCCAACGGGCCGATTGTAACCACAGGCTGAATTTGGCCCACAAGTAGAAAAGGCCAGTAACGAGCTGTAAGTAACCGAATGCTGGAAATGAGCCCAAGAATAAATGGGCCCTAAGAAGGCTGAAAGATAACACGGGTTGGAAACGGCCCAATGGAATAATGGGTCATTAATGGGTATAAAGCGGTACACTATTCATTGAGGGCCAGATTCACCACAGGCCGTTAATGGGCGAAGAGTTACAAATGGCCTCATATGGGCCGAAAGACATCATGGGCCATACATGGGCTGGAATCATATTGGATGGCCTAGATGAAGCTATTGGGCTTAATTCCGATAGGTCATAACGGGCTGTGAGTTAGCCGTCCGTAAATGGGCTATATATGAACATGCCGTTAACAAGCTTTCTGTGGGTCGGCCTATTACCTTTTGACCAAGTCCAACGGGCTGGCCTTTTCACCGGAATGGGCCTCTGTTGGGCCATGCCACGTGTCGACGTATCATAGGTGCTTCTTGTCCAATGAATGGATGACATCTGTTCCAACGGTGAGCCAACACGTGTTTCCTCCGGCTAATGAGAATTTTACACGTGGAAAATCCTCGTTGGTCCGGGCTGTTAGCGGGTTATTGGATCCAAAACCGGACCAGATAGCTTAACGGCAAACCGTTACAGTGGATGCCACGTGTCGGTCACCCTTGACGAAAGCACTTCCATGACGCACCATTTATCGTCATGGAAGTGGACACTTCCGTGATGATAATTTTGGTAATGTCATGGAACACTTCTACGACAGACACGTATGAAGTGTGACTATCTTGATTTTGTCATAAAATTGTCATGGATGTACATGCATCACAGAAACCGTGACCTACTATGACAGACACGTATCATCACGTATGTGTATTTTTTGTAATGAACACTTCCGCTTTTGGTCTACGAGGGTACATGGACACACTCTCCCCCTCTCGTTGCTATGCATCTCCTAGATAGATCTTGCGTGATTGTAGGAAAATTTGAAATTGCATGCTATGTTCCCCAATAGGTGGCGCCATCATGCATCGTGTAGAAACTCTATCGAAGTGGCCAGAATATGAAGAATTTGTGAACGCAGATCCACGACGACAAGAGTATGTGAAGCAGGCTGCTCATGCACGCAAAAAGTGGGCTGCCCTGAAGCAATGGGAGATGGCAGTACGAGCTGATTCAGGGTATAGCAGAGTAAAAGGAATAAATTCTCCATCAACAATCCAAGTCAGTGGAGGAAATGGGGCAAAGAAAGTGGCAAGTACAGAAATGAAGATTACCAGAACTCTCGCTCCATGGCCAACTCGTAAGAAAGTCTTAGGTAACTCATTTGAAGTATTCAATGCAATGCCAGTTGGTGTCAAAGTGGTGACAGACAATAGTAGAGAAACCTCCTCAACATCAACGCACTTCAACAGGAAGAAGGCACACAAGACTGTTGTAGAAGGTCCTCATCGCAGGACACGCAGCCAGAAGGGTTCAGATTATGAAGAGCTTGGGTCAAGCAAGGGAGGGTCCTACAATCCCCTATCAGAGCACCCCTTGTCCCTTTGAAAATGAGATAGAACTTCACCATGGTGCAGAGCATACAGAGCAAGTCCTAGCGGCGAATGAAACTCGTTCGGTTGAGGAGCAACTAGCCGACCTTACAACTGCACTTCAACAAAAAAAAGATGAGTTAGTAGCCCTTCGTAATCAGATGAGCAATGACCAGAACAAAAGCAATGGAGGGGATGGTGGTGCGAGTGCTAGCAGCCAGCAAGGAGGTGCTGGACCTAACCTCGAGGCAATCCAAAGAATGATTGTCGAAGGGGTAAAGTCCTAGTTGATGCAAACTCAATATTCCATGTGGCCAGGGTATGTTAAACCGTACCCACCTGATGTAGACATGGTTCCCTTCCCAACTAACTACAGGCAGCCGCAATTCAGCAAGTTTAACGGGAGTGGGTCTACTCATGAACACATAGCCCACTTTCTAGCAGCATGTCAGGACACAGCTCACAACGGAGCACTTCTCCTCAAGCAGTTCATGCAGACATTATTTGGGACTGCCTTCACTTGGTACAGCAAGCTTTCTCCTAGTTCCATAAAAACATGGGAGCAGATGCAAAATTCATTTCTCGAGCGATTTTATAACACGTAGAGAACAGTGGGCGTCATTGAGCTAACTCAGACAAAACAGGGGTTCAATGAAAAAGTGGCTGATTTTATAAACAGATGGAGAAATCTAAGCCTTCATTGCCCACAACCCATCACCGAGCCCGAAGCGATGCGCATGTGCACGAATAATCTTCAGTCGGAAGTGGCTGTACAGTTACAAGGGGTGAGACACATCACATTTGAAGAGTTGGTGTCAAAAGCTACAAACATTGAGAATTATATGCACTTGATCCCTCGTCGAACAAAGACAACGTTCAACAAACCGACGAAGAAAGGTGCACAGTGAGAAAAATTTCCGATGAAACCCAAGCCAGCGCAAGCTATGGAAGCAACAATGGTAAGATCTCAGTTTCAGCCTGGAAGAGCACCTATGAGGAACCAAGGACAAAAGGATGAACAAGTTGGTAGAAGGCCAACTCTCAGCGAACGACAAAGCAGGGAGTATTCTTTTCCTATAGAAGAAATCCATGATCTCTTTTGGGGCTTACGAGAGCTAAAACTTATAGAGCTTCCCAAGTCAAAAAGGCCGGAAGAGGCCAATATGTTTAATGAGCCAAACTTCTGTCCCTACCACTGCATGTTAGGCCATACACTCGATGATTGCTTCGTGGTAAAAAATATCATACAGAAAATGATCGATGAGGGGACCATTGATACGGACCTCCTAAAAAACATAAAGAAAGGAAACAAAGAAGCTGGCTATAACAAATGTTGCCACTCTTCAAGATAGCTCGGTGAGTTGCGCATCTTCAAATATGAGGCCAACTTATGATGATATGATTTTTACATCATGATATGAATTTACCCCAATTATCTCTTCTGGATTCCTCCAGTACCTCGGTCATAGACCACGTCCTAGGGTCAGCGTAAAAGAGAGGCTCACATTCCCAGCAGCCGTGATGGATGGCCCAGCGTACAAGCTTCTCAAGAACCCAAGATTGGAGGGAACAATGGCCAAAACGCCATGCACTACCCCGAGTGATGGAAGAGGTCGCTCCTTTGCGCGTCGTACCAAAGAAATATCAGCATTTGGCGAAGCGCATGAAGGTTCATGTGAAGCATAAAAATATATTCCCTCACTTGGTTACATTGCACACGGGCATTATCTTAATGCCACGTGGATTTAGTGCTAATACCATGTAAGGTACAAACATAAACAAAAATGATAAATGTTAGATAACACATGCAATACCATAATTGCTCCACAAATCTTTGCTTGGTTACACTGCACGCGGGCATTATCTTAGTGCTACGCGGTGTTAGCAGTAATACGAGTAAAAGAGAACTTAATGAAAATAGGTTTACTCCACATCTACATATGCATAGAAAATTCATAAAAAATACATGATAAGGCATATTCGATGTAGCCCACATAGGATTTAAACAAACAAATAATATCATAAGCAAATTTCACTCACGTCAGGCTTGATACTGTCTGGGCTCAAAGTCAACAAGAAATTACATATATCACATGCACCATAAAAAAGCACCAAGATTGTGTCAGAAAGCTTCAATCCAATATGCTACATGCGGGCACCATACCAGTGCTATGCAATGATGGTAGTAATGTGATGATGCAAAACTTATTAAAATTGGCATGTCAAGTATATCCATGCCACCAACCAAATATATCGTGCAAAATTCCTAAAGGAAAATACATACCCATATCCTATGTGCCAAATGTAGGATAAAATTAGGCCTAGCCAAAATCAATCTCCATTCAGCATGTAAATGAGGTTTAACATGAATTGTTGCATGCTAGGAAAATATATCCCCATACATTACACATGAAATGATAGAGGAGTATTTGCATGAAGCCAAACTTTAAGTTCACTAAGAAGGAGTTCATCGTCGACCACGAGGAGGATTTCTCTTGTAGTATATTTGTAATAGGCATGTGATGTAATCCTATGTAATAGATATGTTGGAATTCTTAATCAAGGGTTTTCTCTTCGGAGATGTAATTAACAGAATTTTTATGTAAATGTAAGTGTTCTGGAAATAAAGTACCTGCAATGTTGATTCTATTTTTTATGCATTTAAATTTCACTCTGTATCAACGACGTGGACGCGTGTCTCATGCCCGCCATTTTCCCGTCATCAGAAGGTATTCGAGCGTTGTACAACCGACGAGTAGGCGCTTCAAATCCTCCTTCGAGATGCGGATGCCAATGAGCTCGAGGTGCTTAAGTTTAGGGAGATAGAGCGCGCGCAACATCAATCTGGGGAAAAATGCACCACCTGAATGGAGCGCGGAGCAGCATGGGCGCGAGGCGGAGCACGGACGGCGGCAACGAGCAAGGACGTCCAGCATGAAAGCTGAGCTCCTCGAGCCGATCAAGGGCTGGGGATAGGAACCAGTAGTGAAATCTGGGTTCAGTCTTGTTGTGGGTACTGAGCCTGCCGATAGCAAGGTGTTGACTGGCCTAGGGTGTGTGGCGAGGACGTGGGATAATGCGTCCAGGCGTTGCTGCTCCCCGCTGCAGAACTTGTGGTCGACGATGAGGTCCAGGGGGTGGAGTGCCAGAGGGGGTGCCACCGCTGCGAGAGGACAGTGGTCCGCACGCCATATTTGATGGGGAGGTGGGATATGATGGTTACCAACATGTCATCAGGGAGGCTGCTGATGAAGTCCACGTTCGCCGGTGGCTCTTGCGGTTCTGGCTCGACCTGCCCCTGCTTGTTGGCTGGCTCATCCTCCATCTTGCAGCAGGTGGTGATCCTCGGCGGCAGTGCTTGTAGATGAGAACGGAGGACTATTCTACGTACCTTCCCGAGGCGGCGGAAACAAAACTCCAAAACTTGCAATAAATTGCAGCGCTCGCAGCTTGCTTCCCGGTATGGTGGGCTGATACATCTCCAACGTATCTATAATTTTTGATTGTTCCATGCAGTTATATTATCAATCTTGGATGTTTTACAATAATTTTGTGGCCATTTTATATCATTTTTTGGTACTAACCTATTGACATAGTGCCAAGTGCCAGTTGCTGTTTTTGCATGTTTTTTACATCGCACAAAATCAATACCAAACGGATTCCAAATGCCACGAAACTTTACGGAGATTTTTTATGGACCAGAAGACACCTAATGGGCCCTGGCTGCGCCTCGGGGGTGCTCCGAGGAGAGCACAGCCCACCAAGGTGCGCGAGGAGGCCTAGGCATGCCCTGGTAGGTTGTGCCCACCTCAGGTGCCCCCGGACCGCCTCTTTGCTCTATAAATACCCCCAATATTCCCAAAATCCTAGGGGAGTCGATGAAATACTTATCCAGCCACCACAGAGTCCAGAACCACCAGATCCAATCTAGACACCATCTCGGATGGGGTTCACCACCTCCATTGGTGCCTCTCCGATGATGCGTGAGTAGTTCTTTGTAGACCTTCAGGTCCGTAGTTAGTAGCTAGATGGCTTCCTCTCTCTCGTTGAATTCTCAATACAATGGTCTCTTGGAGATCCATATGATGTAACTCTTTTTGCGGTGTGTTTGTTGGGATCTGATGAACTTTGAGTTTATGATCAGTTATATCTTTTTATATCCATGAAAGTATTTGAGTTTCTTTGATCTCTTTTATGCATGATCTCTTATAGCCCCATATTTCTTCTCTGATATTTGGTTTTTTGGCCAACATGATCTATTTATCTTGCAATGGGAAGAGGTGCTTTGTAGTGGGTTCAATCTTACGGTGCTTGACCCCAGTGACAGAAGGGGAACCGACACATATGTATCGCTGCTACTAAGGATAAAACGATGGGGTCTATCTCTACATAGATAGATCTTGTCTACATCATGTCATCGTTCTTATTGCATTACTCCGTTTCTCCATGAACTTAATACACTAGATGCATACTGGATAGGGGTCGATGTGTGGAGTAATAGTAGTAGATGCAGGCAGGAGTCGATTTACTAATCTTGGACGTGATGCCTATATAATGATCATTGCCTGAATATCATCATGATTATTTGAAGTTCTATCAATTTCCCAACAGTAATTTGTTCACCCACTGTTGGCTATTTTTCTTGAGAGAAGCCACTAGTGAAACCTACGCCCCCCGGGTCTCTTTCTCATATATTTGCCTTTGCGATCTACTTTTCCTTTGCATTTATTTTCAGATCTATTAACCAAAAATATAAAAATACTTTGCTGCACTTTATTTTATTTGCGATCTATTTATTCAATCTATTACAACTTTGTCCCATCCATGCACCAATTTCTGGCGCCGTTACCCAAAAGGGATTGACAACCCCTTTAACACGTCGGGTTGCGAGTGGTTGTTACTTGTGTGCTGGGGATGTTTACATTGTGTTGCTTGGTTCTCCTACTGGTTCGATAACCTTGGTTTCATCACTGAGGGAAATACCTACCGTTGTTGTGCTGCATCATCCCTTCCTCTTTGGGGAAATACCAATGTAGTCCTAGCCAACATCAAAAGGAATTTCTGGCGCTGTTGCCGGGGAGGATCTTCAACATATACCAGGTTCCTAATCAGAAATCTCATCGCCTCATAATTTACATTATTTGCCATTTGCCTCTCGTTTTCCTCTCCCCCACTTCACAAAAATTTGCCGTTTTATTCGCATTATAAAGAATCCCAGGGCTAAAAAGTTGGCCACCCTTGTCCTTATGAATGAATTTGATTACATAATACGGGAAGCTAAGGAAATATTTGATTTTTATGGTATGAATCGTGAAAAGCATGTGATAGATGAAATTATTTACAATAGTGACTATGCTTTAAGACATTTGCTTGGGTATAATAAAATCTTTGATGCGAATCTTAAAAAGGAAGTCCCCGTTTTAGATATAATCCAACATGTTTTCAATAATGTTAATGAACATTACTTTTGGATTGTTGCTGGGAATCAAAAAGGTCATGATGAACACCAACTTAGGAACACTAAGGTTTCTATGGATAATATGTTTTATGTTGTGTTTACAAAACCCCATGATGAAAACACCTCAAAGAAAGTTAAGAAGAAGGATGACAAAACTTAGATCCTTGCTTTATGCCTAGCTAAGGGCGTAAAACTATAGCGCTTGTTGGGAGGCAACCCAATGAATAAAAAAATATTTTTGCTTTTTGCTTCCTGTTTTTGAGTGTTAGCAGAATTACGCCACTGTTATGATTGTGTTTTTTGTGTTTTAATTAGTGTTTGTGCCAAGTAAAGCCTTTAGGATCTTCTTGGGTGATAGTTGTTTGATCTTGCTGAAAAAACAGAAACTTTTGCGCTCGTGATGATAATTTTAGTTTTTAACCAGAGAGCGATAAAATACCCATTCCTTTTTCAGTAGATCAATATAAAAATTGTTCAGGTCTTCCTAATTTTTCAGAATTTTTGGAGTTACAGAAGTATTCGAAGCACCCTGATTACTACAGACTGTTCTGTTTTGACAGATTCTGTTTTCCTTGCATTGTGTGTTTGTTTTGATGGCTCTATGGTTTTCTTTGATGAGTTTTTGCCATAGAAAAGTCGGAATACAGTATATATAATGCAAAAACAAAATATGAATAGTTTTTATATAATACTTATAGTAGTGATTTATTTTCTTATACTAATGAATCTCATGAAGGTATTGTTTAGTTTTGTGTGATTGAAGTTTTCAAGTTTTGGGTTATCTTACGATGATGAAGGAATAAATAGTAAGAAGAGCCTAAGCTTGGGGATGCCCCGGCATCCCCGCTATTATCCAAAAGAGATCAAGCAACTAAGCTTGTGGATTCCCCCGAGTGGCATCCCCTCTTTCTTCTAACGACCATCGGTATGTTACTCGAAGCTATATTTTTATTCGTCACATACTATGTGTTTTTCTTGGAGCGTCTTGTATGATATGAGTCTTTGCTTGTTTTATTTTGTGTTTTAAGTCTTGGTTCCTTTCTGGACACACCTATTTGAGAGAGCCAAAATTATGCCATGACTTGTTAGAATTGCTCTCTATGCTTCACTTAAATTTTTTATGAGCTATGGACTTGCTCTAGTGCTTCACTTATATCTTTTTAGCACGGTGTGCTTTAGTATTTTTGAAGAAATGCACTCTTGCATCACTTAGATTTATTTGAGAGTTAGTAAAATTTTGAAGAAATTCTCTCTTGCTTCACTTAAATTAATTTGAGATAAAGAAAGAATTATGCTCATGGTCTTCACTTATATTTGTTTGATCTTTTCAAAAGCAACATATGAAAATTAGTTCCAAAGTGATAGATATCCAAGAAGGATATAACAAAAACTTTCATGGAGATCATTGGACAAAATAAACTTGATTCTTAGTAATAGTTTTGAGATATGATGATGTGATATGTGAGTTATGTTAATGAGTAATTATGCTTTAGTAAGAATATTGGTGTTAAGGTTTGTGATTCCCTATGCAAGCACGAAAGTCAATAATTATGCAATGAAGTTATATCCTACTTGTGGTGCATTATTGGGTGTTAATTATGCTTAATGCTCGCTTATGAGATTATTCGTTTCTTGGTTGGTCGCTTCTCAATCTTTTGCTAGCCTTCATTTTGCACTAAGTATGATCTCCACTTGTGCATCCAAAAACCTTTAAACCAGTTTTGCCACATGAGTCCACTATATCTACCTATATGCGGTATTCTTTTGCCGTTCTAAGCAAATTTGTATGTGCCATCTCTAATTTTGAAAATAAACTTCTCTTTTGTGTGTTCATTCCGCTCGCGAAACGGTGAGGGGTGGCTAATATTTTCCATGCTAGATGTGTTATTCTCACGATGAGTGTTTATTCACTTGTCATTGCATGAGAGTAGGGCAAAGGTATTAGGGATGCTCAGTCCCGAAATAAAAAATTAATTTACTTTATGTTGTCAAATAATAAATTCCTTGGAAAGTGTTGGTATGGAGGGCAACCGTGGACACGGCTAGCCATGGAAAGTGAAAGTATGGTTGAAAAAGAAATAAACTTTATTTTTCTGTTTGGGAACTGCCTATGATATATCTAGCATGGAAAGTGTTGGGGACTCTAAGTCATTTTCGTTGGTGGGAAGGATACACCTCCCAAAATGTTTTTATCTCTAAATTTTTCGCTTTGAGCTCTGGCACCTCTACAAATCCCTACTTCCCTCTGTGAAGGGACTTTCTTTTACTTTATGCAATTTTTATTTTTGAATTTGAGTCTCCATCTTCTCTTATAAAAGCACCAACTAGGAGGCAATATGATCGTACTTGAGTATTGGGCGTAGTTAATATGCAATTGTGTTTCATGAATGGATCAATGGTTGAGCATGATGGGCTAGGGATAACTTATTTTAGCATTGATATTTTGAAAGACATGGTTGCTTGTTAATATGCTTGAGTATTTAAATTATCATGTCAAAAGTAGACTATTGCTTCGAATCACATAGAAGTCCAAATGTCCATGATATAAATAAAAGAATATGATATGACATGATAGGTAGCATTTCAAATCAAAAAATCTATTTTTATCACTTACCTACTCGAGTACGAGTAGGAGTTAAGCTTGGGAATGGTGATACGTCTCCAACATATCTATAATTTTTGATTGTTCCATGCTGTTATATTATCAATCTTGGATGCTTTATAATCATTTTGTAGTCATTTTATATCAGTTTTTGGTACTAACCTATTGACATAGTGCCAAGTGCCAGTTGCTGTTTTTTGCATGTTTTTTACATCACAGAAAATCAATACCAAACGGAGTCCAAGTGCCACGAAACTTTACAGAGATTTTTTATGGACCAGAAGACACCTAATGGGCCCTGGCTACTCCTGGGGGGGTGCTCCAAGGAGAGCACAACCCACCAGGGCGCGCTAGGAGGCCCAGGCGTGCCCTGGTGGGTTGTGCCCACCTCGGGTACCCCCAGACTGCCTCTTTGCTCTATAAATACCCCAATATTCCCAAAACCATAGGGGAGTCGATGAAATATTGATCTAGCCACCGTAGAGTCCAGAACCACCAGATCCAATCTAGACACCATCTCGGATGGGGTTCACCACCTCCATTGGTGCCTCTCCGATGATGCGTGAGTAGTTCTTTCTAGACCTTCGGGTCTGTAGTTAGTAGCTAGATGGCTTCCTCTCTCTCACTGTATTCTCAATATAATGGTCTCTTGGAGATCCGTATGGTGTAACTCTTTTTGCGGTGTGTTTGTTGGGATCTAATGAACTTTGAGTTTATGATCAGTTATATCTTTTTATATCCATGAAAGTATTTCAGTTTCTTTGACATCTTTTATGCATGATCTCTTATAGCCTCGTATTTATTCTCCGTTATTTGGGTTTTGTTTGGCCAACTTGATCTATTTATCTTGCAATGGAAGAGGTGCTTTGTAGTGGGTTCGATCTTACGATGCTTGATCCCAGTGACAGAAGGGGAACCGACACGTATGTATCGTTGCTACTAAGGATAAAACGATGGGATCTATCTCTACATAGATAGATCTTGTCTACATCATGTCATTGTTCTTATTACATTACTCTGTTTCTCCATGAACTTAATACACTAGATGCATATTGGATAGGGGTCGATGTGTGGAGTAATAGTAGTAGATGCAGGCAGGAGTCGGTTTACTAATCTTGGACGTGATGCCTATATAATGATCATTGCCTGCATATCATCATGATTATTTGAAGTTCTATCAATTTCCCAACAGTAATTTGTTCACCCACTGTTGGCTATTTTTCTTGAGAGAAGCCACTAGTGAAACCTACGCCCCCCGGATCTCTTTCTCATATATTTGCCTTTGCGATCTACTTTTCCTTTGCATTTATTTTCAGATCTATTTTAAACCAAAAATACAAAAATACTTTGCTGCACTTTATTTTATTTGTGATCTATTTATTCAATCTATTACAACTTTCTCCCGTCCACGCACCAATTTCTGGCGCCGTTACCCGAAAGGGATTGACAACCCCTTTAACACGTCGGGTTGCGAGTGGTTGTTACTTGTGTGTAGGGGTTGTTTACGTTGTGTTGCTTGGTTCTCCTACTGGTTCGATAACCTTGGTTTCGTCACTGAGGGAAATACCTACTGTCGCTGTGCTGCATCATCCCTTCCTCTTTGGGGAAGTACCAACGTAGTCCTAGCCGACATCATGAGCGTGCACGGTGGACTGCTCATAGTTGTCCCGTCTAATCAAACAGCTGCCCAACTGTGATGCCCCCGATTTGACCGTACATCAATCATGCACGCAAATGTGTACGACCAAGATCAGGGACTCACGAGAAGATATCACAACACAACTCTAGGCACAAATTAAAATAATACAAGCTTTATATTACAAGCCAGGGGCCTCGAGGGCTCGAATACAAATGCTCGAAGACACAAGAGTCAGGGAAAGCAATAATATCTGAGTACAGACATAAGTTAAACAAGTTTTCCTTAAGAAGGCTATCACAGAAGTAGCAACGATCGAGAAGGCAAGGCCTCCTACCTGGGACCTCCTAACTAGTCCTCGAAGCCGAACTCCATGTAGAAAAATCCTAGGGATCCTCTGGCTCCTGGACTCCAACATCTGGTTGCGACATCCGAGAAGAAAAGGAAAGGGGGAAAAGGGGGAAAGGGGGAGCAAAGAAACCGTGAGTACTCATCCGAAGTACTCGCAAGCAAGGATCTACACCACATATGCATCGGTATCAATGAAATGGATAGTATATGTGGACTGAACTGCATAATGCCAGAATAAGAGGGGGATAGCTAGCCCTATCGAAGACTACGCTTCTGGCCACCTCCATCTTGAAGCATGTAGAAGAGAGTAGCTGGTAAGTTCACCAAGTATCATCATATATCATAATCCTACCCAGCGATCCTCTCCTCGTCACCCTGTGAGAGAGCAATCACCGGGTTGTATCTGGCACTTGGAAGGGTGTGTTTTATTAAGTATTTGACTCTATTTGTCATAAGGTCGAGGTACAACTCCGGGTCGTCCTTTTACCAAGGGACACGGCTATTCGAATAGATAAACTTTCCTGCAGGGGTGCACCACATTACCCAACACGCTCGATCCCTCTAGCCGGGCACACTTTCTTGGGTCATACCCGGCCTCGGAAGATCAACACGTCACAGCCCTACCTAGGAACAACAGAGAGGTCAGCACGTCGGTCTAAATCCTATGCGCGCAGGGGTCTGGGCCAATCGCCCATTGCACACCTCCACATTGTGTACGCGGCCAGTAAGCAGACCTAGCCTCCCTAATACAAGAGCAGGTGTTCCAGTACAATTCGGCACGCGTCTCTCAGTCGCTGACGTCAAGATGGCTTCGGCTGATACCATGACGTTGTGTGCCCATAACTGTTCCCGCGAAGTTGGTTAGTGTGTATAGGCCAGTGGCAAAACTCAAATCAAATACCACAAGATCTCGTTAAGCGTGTTATTTCAAAGTAACCGCGGACGCCGACTAGGGCCAGGACCACCTCTCACCTAGGTGGTCTCAACCTGCCCTGTCGCTCCGCCACAAAGATCCACCCAGAGGGTCGTCGGGACAAATGTCCTTTCAGCCCCCAAACCGTGAATCACTCGCGGGTACTCTACGAGCCGACCCGACTTTAGTCACCACATGTATCATATATTATGTATATAAGTAATATACCCACGATCACCTTCCGAGTGATCACGACCCGATAGTGTAGCATGGCAGACAGACTAGAATGTAGGGCCACTAATGGGCTACTAGCATCCTATGCTAAGCATTTAGGATTACAGGTAAAAGGTAACAACAGTAGTAGCAACGATAGGCTATGAAGCAGAATAGGATTAACCAAAAGCAGTAACATGCTACACTACTCTAATGCAAGCAGTAGAGAGAAGAATTGGCAATATCGGGTTGATCAAGGGGGGGGGGTGCTTGCCTGGTTGCTCTAGCAAGAAGGAGGGGTCGTCAACACCGTAGTCGTACTGGGTAGAAGCAGCGTCGGTCTCGGTGTCTAACAAGAGAAGAGTGGAAAGAAACAATAAATATAATGCAAACATATGCATGACGATGCATGCCATGACAATGAGCAGTGCTAGGTGTGCCCTAATGCAGATGTAGGTGATACCGGCAAATGGGGGAAACATGCAGGAAAGTATTCTCGGTGTTTGGCATTTTCAGACAGATGAAACGGGGGGGACGGTTCCATGTTTGCTATGCCAGGGACGTCTGGTGGATGTACAGACTGTGTATTCGGATTCGTCTCATCGTTCTGAGCAATTTTCATGTTCAAAGTATTTTCATCCGACTTACGGATTATTTTGTGTTATTTTTCAAAGTTTTAACCAATTTCTGAAAATAACAGATTTAATTTAATTCAAAAATGTTTATGACGTCATCATGATGACATCACAACGTCATCAGTCAAAGTTGGTCATTGACCACTCAACTGACGGGCGGGTCCCATCTGTCAATGACTGTTAGCTAATTAACAATCGTTAGTTTTATTAGCAAGTTAATTAGGTTTAATTAGTTAACTAACATAATTAATTAAGTTAATTAATTCCTTAATTAAGTAATTAATTTTCTTATTTACTAATTTTCTATTCTTTTAAACGTTCTCAGGGGCGGGCCCCACTTGTCATATGCACAGGGGCGCTTAGCGGGCGTGCGGGTTACGGGTGTCGCCCGTGCGGGCGCTGCGGGCAACGAGCAGCGGGCGAAGGGGGCGGGCGTGCGGCCTGGCTCCGGCGGCCATGGCCGCGCCCGTAGCGGGGCGGCACGTCGAGGCAGCGCGGATGGAGTAGCGGCAGGGCCGCCGCAGGGCGGAAGCGGGGAGATGGCGCCGGCAGGCGGTGGAGGCAATAGGGGAGGCTACGATGGTGTGGGCCACGACAGGTGTGAGCGCTCCTGGGAGGAGGCCGCGGCTTCAGGGCGGCAGCGGGTGCTCAGCGGTGAGGCAACGGCGGCGCGGCGCCAGGGCATGGGGCGTTGACTGAGCGGGGACAGAGGTCGGGTCGGCCAAAGCGCGGGGCCCGGAAGCTCGAGACACTGCTCGGGCGCGAACTCGGAGGCCAGTGGCCGCGACAGCGAGGCAAGCGACGGCGGTGAGGTTCGGCTATGGTGGCTCGGGCATCTTGGGGCGATTAGGAGGGGAGGGGAGGAGCGCAATCGGTGCGACGACTCACAGTGGGGGTCGAGGAGCAGCTTGGGGAGGCCGGGGAGGTCGCGGTGGCGCGGATCAATGGCGATGCAGAGGCGGAGCTCGACGAAGGGGATCAGCAAGGGCGGCGTCGATGTGGCATTCCGGTGCCATCCAGCAGGAGCAGGCGTCATGGTAGACAGTGGCGGTCCCCGTGGACAGCTTGGAACGGCGGAAGGTGGCCGGTGACCACGCCAACAACGAGGCGCGGCGACTGGTGCGTTCAGGCGAACGAGATTCGAGAGGAAGAGGGCGAGGGAGAGAGTGAGGGTTCGAGCTAGGGTTTATCAGCGGAGAGAGAGGGCGTCGAGGGCATCCTTATCCCCGCCTTGGAGTCACGGATGCTCGACGCATGCGCATCGGGCGCCATGTGCGGAGGTCCATCTTCCATGGCGCTAGGTTGAAGGAGATGGCCTAAGTGGGCCAGGGCGGGCACTGTTGCCAGCAGGCCTAAGTGCACAGTGCTCGGTGGCCTTTTCTTCTTTTTTATAAAAAAATTATTTTCTCTTTTCATATTTCCACTGTTGTTTTGCATTTATTTGTAATAGCAAATGATTTTTGTTTGAGTTGAAACTTGGAACAAAAATATTTGGCAATAATGTGAAGCTGCACAAAAAGTTCTAGAACATTTGGAGTTATTTTAATCATTTTTTAAATGGAAAAGGTCTAGTATTTTGCTGTTGAACCACTTTATAATTTCCTAGGGATTAATTGGTGGGTCAAATTATATTGGGTTCAACAAGGAAAAGATCAAGGGAATTTATAGGATATTTTGAGTCAAATTATGTTGGGTTCAACAAGGAAAAGATCAAGGGAATTTATAGGATATTCTGAACATTTTAATTTTATTGTTTGAAGAAATAAATTATATGACTTATTTTAAACTTGAAACTAGCTTTGATTTTTGTCAAGTGACAATTCGGTTTAGTTAAACCTGATGACATGGCATCATTACCAGGGATTACTGTAGCTTAATTATCCGGGTGTTACAATTCTCCTCCACTACAAGAAATCTCGTCCCGAGATTTAAGAGGGGAAGTAAAGGGGGAAGGTTCTGGTTACAAAAGTCTAGCGAGGGTTCCCGGTCTTGGTTACTCTTCTCGAAGAGGTCGATCCATTACATTGGTGTCTTCATTTCTCTGCTTTAGATCATCATGATGAAGTCGTCATCTTTTCTTCGGAGTCTTCATCATACGTACGAAGGACAACGGGTAACTTTGGAAGAACGGACCTCTGCAAGGTTGGCTATCTCGTCGATAACATCGGGGAAGGTGGCGGAAAGTTACTTTCGAGTTGAAACTTCAAAAAATATCAAGAGCAAAGTAAGGAGGTATCATGGGAAGTTTCGAGCGGGCGTCAATCGTTCGATGCCTGAAACAGGGTGTGAAAGGGGTTCAAAGCAACGAGAATAAGTATTGTGTCTGATACGAGAATTGATGATCTTTCGGAAGGTGGCTCATGAATTACATACGATTCCATGCGCTAGGAATAACCTTGGGAACAGGGGGTGCGTAGGAGAGTCAGGTTTTGATCCTGTGGAACTATGGCTTATGGGCCCACCATGTGGGTTAAAAGTAGGAAGGGCGATGACGTCTTACACGATCATGTAAGCAAGGCATGTTGGAGGATAGCCAGTCAGTTATGTGGGCAACAACATCGGTACCAAGGGTGAGGGACGAAGAGAACCATTTTCCTGCTCATTGAACGAGGCGGACCAATAGGCAAAGTTCTCGTCCATCGGTGGTTACCGAAATGTCATCAACAATAGTAACATGTTCTTACTGACAAAGTTGTACATCGAGGTGCTTACAAAAGCAGTGACTTATTACTGCTTAGATCATATAAACCTCAAGAAGGTTAAACAAAACAATGGAAGAGAAAATGTGATTATCAGATTAAACAAAACAATGGAAAGGAAAAATGTGTTTAAACACACAATTCAGGGGTATATCCTTCCCAAGGACAAGCATATCATGATATCCATGACAGGTTATAATTGTAGAAAACCCTTTAAGAAAGGGGAGAGAAATTTCATGACATTACCCATACAATGATGTTTGGATAATTTGATAAAGAAAATTTAGCATTGTGCTTCAAATGTTCTTATTGAAAATCAGAGTACTAAAGACATGCTTCGAGATAGCACCGACATGGTCTTCAAGCAAAGGTCAGACTTTGGATACACAAAGGATCCATCAAGAACAACTTATAGAATAAGTCTTACAATTTCCTTATGGAAGAATGGCTAACCTTGCCAAAAAGGAATAACTATAACAATAGGTCCTCCGGCCAGGTGTGCTAGGCATGACATCACCTTACCGGGTCATATAAAGACCATCATATCTGACCGAGGTTCAAATCTGATTGGTGTCAGGATACCTCAGACTCGTGATGCCTGAGAAGAAGAGGTGCAACACAATTGACAGGATGACATCGTAAGATTCTCGAGAAATGAACTATGAAAGCGAGTTCAAAAACAAGAGTTCATTATTAAGCCAAGGAGAGGATGAGGAGGTGGCTGGTGGACTCAGCGATAATTCATCAACATTTCCAAAAGGATGGATTTCCACAATTATGTGAACAAGGAGATAACATTTGTTAGATCAAATGATACAATGAAGTATGCTCAAGGAAAACATACACAATTAAACATTGGTTGAAAGGTGCACCCGAAATATGGGCTCATGTAGCATGATCAATGTTAGAATGGTGATTTGATAACCAATACACAAAGTATGAAACTATTGTTCATTAACTTACAAGCAATAGGGTTGATAGAAGTTTTGAATTTTACACATCACAGTCCATTTGTCGGTATTCCGGTGAGAAACAACATGGGGACCAAAAATGAATGTAGATGGTGAGAAGTATTACTATATCAAGAATTTTCAGGAGGTGGTGAAATTCCCATGACAATATTGACATAAAATATGGTAATACTCCAAGGTAAAGTAGAACAAATGCTGGATAGCAAGGCTCTCAAGGTATAACACAAAACACGAACAAGTTTGTGTTGAACGGAAGGCAATAAAGTGGTCGATGATAACACAAATCATCGAGGGCAAGGATGGTATTTCTCATCATGAATTCAATTGATATCCTGGAAGAGCTCAGAATGCTGATGATGATCATGACACATTTGTCAAGAGATATCACGAAGATGTAATCGATCGGCGATGGCATCAAGTCAAAGGAATGATGAAGTGAATGGCTATAGGAACCATGGGTACGACACAAACTCAAAATCAAGTTTGTTGTTCAAGGATAAATGATATGATGAGGAAAATCGACATAAGATTAGCTCACCATCAAAATGTGTGCTCTGGGAAGAAGGACCAGGTAGCACAATTAAAATCCGCACGGTAATGATATAGTCGATCAGGCTAGGAATGACTTGAAGGATTATTAATCTCATAAGCAATGAAAATTACTTAGGGTTATCGAACCAGAATGCGGAATTGGTTCACATATCGGTGTTCTCGGTTGACGACAACCCATAACCCAGGAAAATTGGAATCAGTGAGAAATAACAGTTGATGAACCCATAAGAAGTTATGCGGTTCCATGATATTCTCGAGATATCATAGTGTAATACTCGATGATAGATCAAAGTAAAGGTTGGACAGGTGCAATGATCTGCAGAAGACAAGTTCTTCAACTTGTCTGAGAAATGGTATTAAGGAGAAAATATGGTCGGAACCACGATTGCAAAGGGATAAATTCACAGCCACAAGATGATACTTTATCCAGGGGTAATTATTTTTACAAGAAGCTTCCATGATAAGATCTGCATGGTGTCCATGGGCATGAACACAAATGTTCAAGGTCGACTCCCACTTCGGGTGCACCTTCCAACCAATGTTTAATTGTGTATGTTTTATCTCATGCACAATTAAAAGGCTTCTGAATGATTATTTGAAGTTCTATCAATTGCCCTACAGTAATTTTTCACCCACCGTTGGCTATTTTTCTCGAGAGAAGCCACTAGTGAAACCTACGGTCCCCGGGTCTCTTTCTCATATATTTACCTTTGCGATATACTTTTCCTTGCATTTATTTTCATATCTATTAAACCAAAAATACACAAATACTTTGCTGCACTCTATTTTATTTGCAATCTATTTATTCAATCTATTACAACTTTCTCCCGTCCACGCACTAATTTCTGGCGCCGTTACCCGAAAGGGATTGACAACCCCTTTAACACGTCGGGTTGCGAGTGGTTGTTACTTGTGTGCAGGGGATGTTTACATTGTGTTGCTTGGTTCTCCTACTGGTTCGATAACCTTGGTTTCATCACTGAGAGAAATACCTACCGTCATTGTGCTGCATCATCCCTTCCTCTTTGGGGAAATACCAACGTAGTCCTAGCCGACATCATGAGCTTGCACGGTGGACTGCTCACAATCATCCCGTCTAATCAAACAGTTGCCTGCGGTAGTAAATGGTTAGTTGAACGCCCACGATTGGACTAATACGACCGTTTGTGATAATAACATGGTGGCGATTTGTTAAAAATGCCTAGGAAAATCAATGTATAAAAAGGTGAAATGAACCCTGAATAATTTCATATGTTTAGCATAGTTAAATGTTGCCTCTGTAAAAAAATCAAGGCGGGAAGATACAGTGTATGACATTTTGCACACAGATTATGTGACCAAGTTCCCTCTAGGAACCATGAGGCTTCTTGATAGAAGCTTCGGTTTGTATGAAAGAAAATATGGGTCAAAGCCAAGTTGAAAAGGGCAACAATATCTAACCCCAACTTATAGAAGCTACAAAAGCATGATGATTAATTGTTCATCTGGTTTACAAAAAATCCAGATTGAACAGGACAATAACAACTAACTCAACCATAGTTTTCAGCAGTCACAATCAAATGGATTGGTCTGACCCATAAAATCAAAATCCTGGGCCAGAAAATCTACTGGTACATGAAGACAAGTTGTTGTAAATAGAAGTCGAGCACGTTCAGAAGCCTTTTTGTCCACCCGAAACTTCTTTTTATACTATTCAACGTGTCCATCCGTGAGAAAGTTTTTGTTAAAAATCTTAATCCTCATGGACAATAGTACTCTCGGATTCAACAGGAAGAATGTGACAAAGTTAGTGTTTGCATGGTTGGATGCATATCCTTCCAGCGTTATTGTCCTCAAACGAATATCATGAGAACTGAGAAAATCCCGGTGCTTCTTATGACACCGATTGGTTATACCTTTTTGTCCATGTCCTTTAGCCTAAATAGACATGAAGACTAAATACAATTAATCTCTAAAAAAATAGTACATCCGAACGGTTAGTTCTAGTAAAGTATATCAATATGCTTGATATCATCACCTCTATATACAAATTCTCCAGACATGGAAAGCATCGCAGCAAGCCGATAATCATGTTCAGACCAGAACCACATACTGATATGTAAGGTCTTGACAGAATCCATCACCATTGATAGGGTACACATGGAAAAACTCTTCATTGAGCATAGAACATAATATTACTACCGAAAGCATACCCCAAGATTATATAAAACTTATGCACACAAATGAAAAATGCAGCTTATGATTACAGAAGTGTTGATGATATAAAACTTACGCACACAAATGAAAAATGCAGCTTATGATTACAAAAGTGTTGATGGTAATATACAATACCTGAATAAGTGTGGAGCCAACCACCATCTTGTAACCTTCAAACGGATCAGGAATTACACCCAATGTCTCCAGTTTAGGCGCATAGACCACAGTTATTTGCGAAGGTGCATAACGATAATCAAGGAGCGACCTAGTGAAGGGGTGTCTTTCATGATGAGCTCCTCTCCTTTAAAGCTAATTCCAATGCTTACAAGGTGAGGTGACTTTATTTGGAGACAACGGATACAGATTTCTTTTCCAAAAACATGTAGCAAGCGCTCTAGGGCAGGGCAGCAGGAGTGGATGATGTTGTGCAGTGAGGCCTCCGACGGATCGACCACCATAAGTGCGAGTTTTTTAACAGTGGGAGTTGAAGCATTTGTACCAGATTGTCTGGTAGATGACATCGGGCCAGGGTGGCGGTGTGGAGAGAGAGGAGGAAAACCATGAGATGGACATTGGTGGTGAGGGCATAGCTGCAATGCTTGGTGGAAAACTATTTTCATAGTAATGGTAGAACTCAAGATGTTGGAGTTTTTCAAATTGACGGGATGTTAGACAGACATCCACCATGCATGGTATGTGTAGTAGGTAGCATGTCGGGATACATAGGTGTTGAACAAAGCCCTGGTGGGAGGAGATGATGGCTTCATGGAGTTCAAAATCATCAACGACAGATAGCTGACGACAGTCGAGATTAAGGGGCGCGACACGTCACTGAGTGCGCCACCGAGATGCGAGGACCTGTGTGCGGTAGCCATCCTTGGTGGGGAGAAGGAAGATGATCTCCCCAAGGATGGCGTCTGGGAGATCGCTGATGCAGTTTTCCCAATATTCTACAGGTTCCTCGGATCCAGGGGGTGTGGCCGCTTCTGCCTGCGCTGCCGGTGCATGATCTACAACCGGTGGCACCACTGGCTGGAGCCTCATCTGCGTACATAGCAATCTAAAAAATAAAGGCAGAAACATACATGTAGGACATTCAAAATCAATTCTTAAGATCTGGAAGAAAAAAGGCACAAACATATATGTAGGACATTCAAAATCAATTCTCAAGATCTGGCTACGAATTATTAGCACACACGCTAACCCTAGTCGGATTATTAGCAAAAAATCATTTGTACAGAACAAACAATTAATCACTAACCATAGATACCATTCAAACAATCAATACACTACATGGATCTAACGAATCTTACTCGGATTTCATGGACTGGGTGAACATCCCAGGATCTATATTCCCAACAAATGGGAGGGCTAACCGGTTTTCCGTCGAAGTCGGAGTAGCTGTGGACCTCCGCCTCTGGCTGGGGAGGCACAATGACGGCGACGAAGTCAATGTCATACTGCTGCCCGCGCGAGACCTCATCGATGGCGACAATAACCTATGCACCTAGCTTCATGTGTTGCGCAGGTGCTTCACCAGTCCCGGCGTCGCCACTCCCACCGATGGCGTGTTTTGGCAAAATCCTAATACACTCCATGCGGCGGTGACAACTATGGACGGTGTGTGTGATATGTCTCCAACGTATCTATAAATTTTGATTGTGCCATGCTATTATATTATCTGATTTGGATGTTTTATATGCATTAATATGCTATTTTATATTACTTTTGGGACTAACCTATTAACCTAGAGCCCAGTGCCAGTTCCTGTTTTCTCCCTATTTTTTAGTTTCGCAGAAAAGGAATACCAAACGGAGTCCAAATGGAATAAAACCTTCGTGATGATTTTTCTTGGACAAGAAGAAAACCAAGAGACTTGGAGATGAAGTCGGAGGAGCCACGAGGCGGCCACAAGGACGGAGGGTGCGGCCAGGGGGGTAGGGCGCGCCCCCACCCTTGTGCGCCCCTCGTGCACCTCCTGACCTAATTATTTCGCGTATATATTCCCGTATATCCCCAAACCACCATAGGCATCCATGGAAACACTTCTTCATAACCGCAACCTTATGTACCCGTGTGATCCCATCTAGGGACCTTTTTCGGCACCCTGCTGGAGGGGGATTCGATCACGGAGGGATTCTACATCAACTCTATTGCCCTTTTGATGAAGCATGAGTAGTTTACGGGTCCATAGATAGTATCTAGATGGCTTCTTCTCTCTCTCTCTTTGATTCTCAATACAATGTTCTCCTTGATGTTCTTGGAGATCTATTTGATGTAATACTTTTTTGTGGTGTGTTTGCCGAGATCTGATGAATTGTGGATTTATGATAAGCTTATCTATGAATATTATTTGAATCTCCTCTGAATTCTTTTATGCATGATTTGATACCTTTGTAATTCTCTTCAAACTATCGGTTTTGTTTGGCCCACTAGATTGGTTTTTCTTGCAATGGGAGAAGTGCTTAGCTTTGGGTTCAATCTTGTGATGTCCTGTCCCGGTGACAGTAGGGGCATCAAGGCACGTACTGTATTGTTGCCATCGAGGATAAAAAGATGATGTTTTCTTCATATTGCTTGAGTAAATTCCTCTACATCATGTCATATTACTTAATGCATTACTCTGTTCTTTATGAACTTAATACTCTAGATGCATGCTAGATAGCGGTTGATGTGTGGAGTAATAGTAGTAGATGCAGAATCGTTTCGGTCTACTTGACACAAATGTGATACCTATATTCATGATCATTGCCTTAGATATCGTTATAACTTTGTGCTTTTCTATCAATTGCTCGGCAGTAATTTGTTCACCCACCGTATTATTTGCTATCTTGAGGGAAGCCTCTAGTGAAACCTATGGCCCCCGGGTCTATTTTCCATCATATAAGTTTCTATTTTCCATCATATAAGTTTCCGATTTACTATTTTTGCAATCTTTTACTTCCCGATCTATAAACCAAAAGTACCAAAAATATTTACTTTACCGTTTATCTATCTCTATTAGATCTCACTTTTGCAAGTGACCATGAAGGGATTGACAACCCCTTTATTGCGTTGGGTGCAAGTTGTTTGATTGTTTGTGCATGTATTTGGTGATTTGTGCGTTGTCTCCTACTGGATTGATACCTTGGTTCTCAAACTGAGGGAAATACTTATCTCTACTTTGCTGCATGACCCTTTCCTCTTCAAGGGAAAAACAAATGCAAGCTCAATAAGTGGCAGTGTGCGGCCGCCTATTATGACCAGCGAATAGGGCACACCATTAATATGGAGCAGTGGGAGTGAGGTTGGCGGCGATCAAAACTTGTCTCAAATTTGAAAAAATATCATAGTCTATTGGTGTCCATATGACACAATGATAAGTTTCATGAATTTCAACTTAGTTTTGGGTTTATTGGATTTTAAAATCAAGATTATCGATGTTAGAAATTTCTTGCATGGGGACTAAACATGCACCTAGGGACATGTACACATATGATTTTGCAATCCATTTTCGTGCACTATCACGGGTCTCATGTAGATCAAATTTGATTTTTGCACATTAAATCCCTAGGAAATCAATCAATGTATAAAATAGACAAATGTTATCTTTAAAAAAAAGTAACACTAAACTCCTTTGGTCACATGTTCGCTGCAGAAAATGTTTGACATGCATCTTTGGGCCAGATGCACGCAGTGGTCCTAGGACACTCACTCGCGTGTGACACTCTCTGTGGGCCTGCGAGGTCGTCGTCCAGCACTATGACATGCAGTGAGAGAGGTAAATTTTACCAACAAGGATGGTCATTGTTTGGTTTTTGTTATGTATGGTAGGAGTATATATATAGTACACGTTGAAGAGGGTGGCTGAGGGCAACATATACTAAGAGTCATATAGGATAGTCACTCGCGTGCGATGCTTCCATCCGTGGGCCCGTGAGGTTGTCCTCCGTCTCTTTGACCAAAAAGGAGGTTTCTTTTTGGGTTGTGTTGCGGTAGGACTATATAGTACCCGTTGAAGAGGGGAGGAGGGGGCTGGGGCAGCACATACTACACACACACACACGTCATGAACAATCTCGCTCCGTGTGTGGACTTTCGGTTTCCGAGGCAGGTGCCACAAAGAAGTTGTGCATATTGGGTATTAAAAACATCACCAACACATTGGGCCACGTGCATATAATGGTTGTCACTCATTCTGTGACGCCTGGATAATTAGACTAGAGTAATTCCCTGCTAATGATGCCACGTCACCTCTATCACTGTAGTTAATCTCGGGTTAGTTCAAAAACCGATTCAAATTCAAAATTGAATTATAGGCAAACAATAAAAGTTTTTCAAAATTTAAAACTAAAATGTTCGGGGTGAGCCAAATAAATCCTAAGTATTAAGGTGGAGTAACCAACATTTTTAAAAAGTATTTGAATGCGCTAAAATAAATAAAACAACGACTGAAACAATAACTTAAATGTTTTTTCAATTAATAAAGAATACAAGGTGCTTTACTTTTGTCCCAAACTTTTTGTGAGAACAATTAATTTTACAAATCTAATTTAGGAGTGGGTTTCATTTTTTTCTAAAACTATAAACTATTACACAAGTAAATGAAAATAGTAAAGGAAAAATAAATAAAAGGGAAAATCAAGACAAAAACAAAAGAGAGTAAAAGCCCCCACCCTCACTAGGCTTCGGCCCAGTAGACCAACGACCCAGCTACTGGCCGGCCCAGCCGGCACTCCCATATCCCCTCAACCCCCGCAAACCCTAACCCAACCACCCACTTCCCCCACTCCCTCGTTCCCTCCCCCCCTGATCCGATCTGGATCGGGGGCTCGACCCACACCACGCCCCGCCGTCCTGGACAACGGCGCCGTCGCCGTGTGCCGCACCAACGCCGCTGGGACGCCTCCTCACCATCCTCCTCCTCGACACCACGCCGCAGCCGCTCGCCTCCCCGTCGTCCGGTCGTCCCCGTCGACCTCCCCACGCCCCACTGCCTTTTCCCTATGTCCACCGTGAGCACGCCGTTCGCCTTCCCGTCCTCTCCCTGCTCCCGCACTGGCCTCCCCTCGCTCGTACGTCGTCCTGCTTCTCACGCTCGCGCGCGCCTCGCTTCGCTTCGCCCCGCAAGCCCTGCTGCGTCGACCCACAAGACTCGTGCCCACATGCGCCCGTGTAGGCCTCCGCCGCACTACTTGCCCTATTGCTACCCTACCCTCACACCGCACGGCCGCTCTGCTCCCCACGCCTTCCCTGTCGCGCATTGCCTTGCTGCCTGCTGCTTCCCTGCTGCCTCGCCGACAACGCCCAACGCATTGGCCCCCCTGTCGCGCTCGCCACGGCCCCTTCCCCGCGCCGCGCCGGGGCCTTTCCTCGGCTCCGCCCAGCTCTGCTCGCTGCCAAGACGCGCCCGCGCGCAAACCGTGCCACCCCACGCGCACCCCGCGGCCTCTGCTGGCCGCCCCGCTGCATCCTGCAGCCTGCGCTTCCTGCCGCACACCGCGGCCTCTGCTGGCCTCGCCCCATCGCGCCCAGCGGGCATGCACCCACGCGGGTGCCCGCACGCCCTTCGCCTATTCGGTCTATGCCCATTCACCCGCGCCCGTTTGGCCCCTGGGGCCAATGACAAACAGGGCCCACCCCCTGAGAACGAAAAAGAAGAAGAATTATAAATAAATAAATAAATAAGTTAATTAATCCTATTTAATTAATCTAATTAACCTGTTAGTTTAATTAAACAGTAATTAGTTTAACCTAAACCCTAATCAACCTAACAGGGTATGAAAAGTGGGACCCACACGTCAGTTTGACCCAGTCAACCCCCTGTTGACTGCTGGCATCATGCTGACATCAGCAAACACTGTTCTGGATAATGTTGAATTAAGTTAATTAAATAAATGCTAAAATTGATTTAAATATTATAAAATCAATATAAAATAAACCATAGCTCGGATGGAAAAACTTTGTACATGAATGTTGCTCAGAACGACGAGACGAATTCGGATACGCAGCCCGTTCGTCTGCCACGCATCCCTAGCATAGCGAACACACAACTTTCCCCCTCCGGTTCATCTGTCCAAAAACGCGAAACATAGGGGATATTTTCCCGGATGTTTCCCCCCTTAACCGGTACCACCTCATACCGCGTTAGGGCACCCCTAGCACCGCTACTTTTCATGTCATGCATTGCTATGCATCTGTTTGCTTAATATTTATTGTTTCTTCCCCCTCTTCTCTCCGATGGACTATGAGACCGACTTCGCTGCTACCCAGTACGACTACGGTGTTGACGACCCCTCTCTCTTGCCAGAGCAACCAGGAAAGCCCCCCCCCCTGATCACCAGATATCGCCTATTCTTCTCTATACTGCTTGCATTAGAGTAGTGTAGCATGTTACTGCTTTCGGTTAATCCTATTCTGTTGCATAGCCTGTCATTGTTGCTACAGTTGTTACCCTTACCTGCTATCCTACTGCTTAGTATATGATGCTAGCATTCCATCAGTGGCCCTACACTCTTGTCCGTCTGCCATGCTATACTACTGGGCCATGATCACTTCGGGAGGTGATCTCGGGCATATGCTATATGATACGTCTCCATCGTATCTACTTTTCCAAACACTTTTGCCCTTGTTTTGGACTCTAACTTGCATGATTTGAATGGAACTAACCCGGACTAACGCTGTTTTCAGCAAAATTACCATGGTGTTATTTATGTACAGGAACAAACGTCCTCGGAATGACCTGAAACTTCACGGGGACACTTTTCAGAATATAAGAAAAATACCTGCCAAAGATGAAGGCCAGGGGGCCCACCATCTCTCCATGAGGGTGGGGGGCGTGCCCCCTACCTTGTGGGCCCCCTGTTGCCTCTCCGACTCTAACTCTATATATTGTGTTTCGGGGAGAAAAAAATAAGAGGAGAAATCATCGCGTTTTACAATAGGGTGCCGCCGCCAAGCCCTAAAACCTCTCAGGAGGGATGATCTAGAGTCCGTTTGGGGCTCCGGAGAGGGGAATCCGTCGCCATCATCATCATCAACCATCCTCCATCACCAATTTCATGATGCTCACCGCCGTGCGTGAGTAATTCCATCGTAGGCTTGGTGGACGGTGATGGGTTGGATGGGATCTATCATGTAATCGAGTTTCCAGGTGTGGTTGAATTGACAACTCAGCTGCTAATACTTGAGAGTATTCTTTGGCTCCCCTTGTGTTGAATCAATAAATTTGGGTTGAATACTTTACCCTCGAAAACTGTTGCGATCCCCTATACTTGTGGGTTATCAAGACTATTTTCTGGCGCCGTTGCCGGGGAGCATAGCTCTATTATTTGAGTCACTTGGGATATATATCTGCTTATCATTATGAAGAACTTGAGAGATCCAAAAACCAAGATCTATCCCTCAACTACGAGGGGAGGTAAGGAACTGCCATCTAGCCTTGCACTTGATTCACCTTCTGTTTTGAGTAAGCTTGCGACACCTACACCTGCTTCTGCCATTCGTTCTGATATGTCGCATGTTATTGATGATGCCACTTTTGCTATGCATGATACTTATGATGAAACTACCTCTATGTCTGATATTACTGTGCCACTTAGTGATTTTCTTGATGAACAAATTGTTAGGGATAGAGAGATTGAAAATATTGAATCTGATAATACTGATGAAAGTGATGATGAAGAATCACTTGTTATTCTTGAGGGTTATGTTTTTGATATGGAAGCTTCTACAGCTATTTTAGCTAGCAAAGATAGTTATGAACTAAAAAGATTATTAGCTAAATGGAGTAAGCAATCTCTAAATGCTAGAATGAAACCTGACCCTGCTTTTGCTACTTCACCTATCTTTGTTACTGATAAGGATTATGAATTCTCTGTTGATCCTGGTATAATTACTTTGCTTGAATCTGATCCCTTTCATGGTTATGAATTTGAAACTGTTGTAACACATCTTACTACACTGAATGATATAGCCACCCTGTTCACTAAAGATGAGAGAACCTATTACTTTTATATCCTTAAAATATTTCCGTTCTCATTAAAGGGTGATGCTAAGATATGGTTTAATTCTCTTGATCCTGGTTGTGTGCGTAGTCCCCAGGATATGATTTATTACTTCTTTGCTAAATATTTCCCTGCTCATAAGAAACAAGCTGCTTTAAGGGATATTTATAATTTTGCGCAAATTAAAGAAGAGAGTCTCCCACAAGCTTGGGGGAGGCTTCTCCAATTACTTAATGCTTTTCCTAATCATCCTCTTAAGAAAGATGAAATACTTGATATCTTTTATAATGGACTAACCGATGCTTCTAGAGATTACCTGGATAGTTGTGCTGGTTCTGTTTTCAGGGAAAGAACACCGGATGAAGCTGAAATTCTATTGAATAATATGTTGACAAATGAAAATAATTGGACACCTCCGGAGCCAATTCCTAAACCAACTCCGAAGAAGAGGGGTATTCTATTTCTCAGTCCTGAAGATATGCAAGAGGCAAAGAAATCTATGAAAGAAATATGTATTAAAGCTGAAGATGTTAAGAATTTACCTCCTATTGAAGAAGTACATGGTCTTAATTTACCGCTTGTTGAAGAAACATATAATCTTAATCCTTTACCTATTGAAGAAACTCATGGTCTTGATAACCCGAGACAGGTAGTAAAGGTAAATTCTCTCTATAGATATGATAAAGCTGAAATCCCATTTACTAAATTTGCTAGCCCATGCTTAGATGAGTTTAATAAATTTATGTCTAAGCAAGAAGATTTTAATGCTTATTTTGGCAGACAATTGAAATACAATTCAAATATGCTTGAACACTTGGGTGATTATATGGCTAATGTTAAAGGTGAACTTAAACTTATTAGTAAACATGCTTCTATGGTTACCACTCAAGTAGAACAAGTACTTAAAGCTCAAAATGATTTGCTTAATCAATTGAATAGTAAGAATAATGATATAATGTTAGAGTTATGACTAGATGTGGTAGAATGACTCATCCTGAAGGCCATCCTAAAAGAATTGGGAAAGATTCTCAGAGAAATAATATAGATGCACCTAGTTCTTCTAAAAAGAAGAAAAAGAAAAATGATAGGACCTTGCATGCTTCTAGTGAACCTATTACTGAAACACCTGAGAATCCAAATGATATTTCTATTTCTGATGCTGAAACACAATCTGGTAATGAACCTGAAACTAGTGATAATGTTAAAAATAATGTTCATGATGATGCTCAACCTAGTAATGATAATGATATAGAAATTGAACCTGCTGTTGATCTTGATAACCCACAATCAAAGAATCAACGTTATGATAAGAAAGACTTTGTTGCTAGGAAACATGGTAAAGAAAGAGAACCATAGGTTCAGAAACCCATGCCTTTTCCTCCCAAACCATCCAAGAAAAAGGATGATGAGGATTTTGAGCACTTTGCTGAAATGATTAGACCTATCTTTTTGCGTATGCGATTAACTGATATGCTCAAAATGAATCCTTATGCTAAGTATATGAAAGATATTGTTACAAATAAAACAAAGATACCAGAAGCTGAAATTTCCACCGTGCTTGCTAATTATACTTTTATGGGTGGAATACCAAAGAAACTTGGAGATCCAGGAGTACCCACTATACCATGCTCCATTAAAATAAACTATGTTAAAACTGCTTTATGTGATCTTGGAGCCGGTGTTAGTGTTATGCCTCTCTCTTTATATCGTAGACTTGATTTGAATAAGTTGACACCTACTGAAATATCTTTGCAAATGGCTGATAAATCAACTGCTATACCTGTCGGTATTTGTGAGGATGTGCCTGTTGTAGTTGCGAACGTTACTATTTTAACGGACTTTGTTATTCTTGATATTCCCGAGGATGATAGTATGTCTATTATTCTTGGAAGACCCTTTTTGAATACTGCAGGGGCTGTTATTGATTGCACTAAAGGCAATGTCACTTTTCATGTTAACGGTAATGAGCATACGGTACACTTTCCGAGGAAACAACCTCAAGTTCATAGTATCAACTCTATTGGAAAAGTTCCATCGATTATATTTGGAGGTTTTGAATTTCCCCTTCCTACTGTCAAGAAGAAATATGATATTCTTATTATTGGGGATGAGCATATCCCCATTGAGGTAACATAGTGTTATTCGAAATTTCTCCGGTTCCATGTTATTCGGAATGAGTTTGTTAACAAGACTTGATCAACCTTGTTAGTGGATTCCTTTTGATGATCATGAGATGGATGAAACTAGAAGGCACAACCTTCTGTACCCCACTTCTACTTTCTGTTAATTATATTAAATAAAATAAAAATAAATATTTTTCTGTCTGTTATCTGATTATCCGTGCAATATAAAAATACCTCGAAAATAAAAGTTCTCCAAATGCCCTGAAATTTGAATATGATTTTTTCTAGAATATTTGAGGATTTAAGGAACTGAGAACACACCAGGGGGGCCAGCCACCTGCCCACGAGGGTGGAGGGCGCGCCCCCTGCCTCGTGGGCCCATGGTGGCCCTCCTCCACTTATTCCTGCACCCACACACTTCATCTTCCTCCCACAAACACGAATATCCAGCTCAAGCACGAGTTCTAGCTCATTTTCCTGCCATTTTCGATCTCCTTGCTCAAAGCACCTCTCACAAAACTGCTTGGGGAGATTGTTCCTTGGTATGTGACTCCTCCATTGGTCCAATTAGTTTTTGTTCTAGTGCTTTATTCATTACAAATTTTTGCTTCTTAGGTGACCCTGTTCTTGAGCTTGCATGTCAAATTTATATGGTCAAAAGTAGTTTTGATGCATGATATAGGCTCTAGGCACTTGTAGGAGTAGTTGCTATCAATATTATTGAGTTTGGTTCACTTTTATTTTGAAGTTACTAAAAAAATTCAGAATTTTTCAGAGGAAGAAATATGCTTAGGAAAATGTTCCAAGGTGGTTCTTCAAGGAAGCAAGGACCCAGGCTTGCAATGCGTGATGCTGATGAAGAGCCACCAAGAGACGCTCCAGTGCGTCCTTGTGAATGGCCTTCGGAAAATTTTATGGATCGAGCGGGAATTAAAGAAGGATTTAACGCATATTTGTGTAACACGATCTTGTGAGCTTCGAGGAAGAGAAGTGCAGTTAGTATCACTATCTCACTAGTTCCTTTGTGAGGAGGTTTGAATTTTCAACTTCACGTAATTCTCCAACTGCCTGTTTGATCTTTATGATAAATCTTACACTATGGACTTAGAGGATTTTACCACTTCTTGCAAACTTCCACAATGGGGTAGTATAAGGGATCCTCGCAAATCTGAATTTAGAGATTTTCTTGCTAGCATAACTGTGGGAGAATCTAGAGATATTACACAAGCTACCATAGGGAGCATTCACTTTCTAGCTATACATTATTTTGCTCTCTTTATAGGTAGATGCATTAATGGTAAAGATGAGGCATGTCACATGTGTGTCCTTGATCTCAGTATTCTTAGGAGTGTTGTGTCAGGAGACAAATCTTATAATTTGGGAGCCATTGTTGCACGTAGGTTGCATCTTAATAGACTTAATGGAGATTTCTTTGGAGGAATTTATGCAACCCGCATAGCTAATTTTCTTGGTATAGACATACGCGAAGATGATATTGAATAACCTCCTGCTTGCGTAGACTTTAATGCTATGGTTCACCACTATTTTGTCGAGAGGAATGAATCACCTCTCCAGTATCGACTAATCTTTGACAGACATCATGCTGTCCATATTACTCTCCCTGCCCCTGCCTTCTTTGATTATCAGGCAAGAGGAGGATATACTATTACCAGAGAGGAGGCAGATGAGTACAAGAGGAGAGCGGAGGCCGCCCGTCACCACGCAGCAGCTCAGCAGGCGATAGCCGCTGCATGTCAGTACGACCCCAACAACTAATATTATGGATATCCGCCAGGCCAGCCGTGGACATAGACCAACTTAGGCCAAAAGCCTAAGCTTGGGGGAGTACGTATTTCCCACCGACATTACATTTATGTTCACACACTCATTGCTAGATGTCGGTGCTCATACTTTTTCATTGTATCATCCATGCTAGTTTATTTTCCTTTTTATGCTTTCTTCTTGTGTGTTTAATAAACCTTAAGAAAACCCCCAAAAAATTAGTTGTAGCTTTTAATTAATTCACTTTCCATGCTTGTGGTATTAATTAAAAAGAAAATCCAAAAAGATTTCCTGTTCTTCTTTTGCTTGTTGGTAGCTTTCCCGTGTAAATAGTTTTATTTCTTTTCTTTGGGGGTCGATAGGAGAAGACCATAATTAAATTGTTGAAGTGGCTCTTATATGCATTATTGTTGATCTGACAAAAGAGCCCATATTGCCTTGTCTTCTCCTGTTTATTGAATGCTTGCAGATTCTAGCTTAGTCCAATGCACGTGCACTATTATTATTCACATCATTCGATCGTGCAAGTGAAAGGCAATTATGATGATATATGATGGACTGGCTGAGATGAGAAAAGCTGGTATGAACTCGACCTCTTTTGTTTTTGTAAATATGATTAGTTCATCGTTCCTGCTTCAGCCTATTATGAATAAACATGTTTGCAATGAAAACTAGAGATCATAGTTTCTTGTGCCATGCTTGATGAGCTATGAGTTATAATGGCTTACCTTGCGTGCCAACATGCTATTGAGATAGTTATGATGTGGTATGATAGGGTGGTATCCTCCTCTGAATGATTTAAGTGACTTGACTTGGCGCATGTTCACACATGTAGTTGAAACAAAATCAACATAGCCTTCACGATATTTATGTTCATGGTGGATTATATCCTACTCATGCTTGCATTCAGTGTTGATTAATTTTAATGCATGTTCATGACTGTTGTCGCTCTCTAGTTGGTCGCTTCCCAGTCTTTTGCTAGCCTTCACCTGTACTAAGCGGGAATAGTGCTTGTGCATCCAAACTCCGTAAACCCCAAAGTTATTCCACATGAGTCCACCATACCTACCTATACACGGTATCTACATGCCGTTCCAAGTAAATTTGTATGTGCCAAACTCTAAACCTTCAAATAAATATCATGTTTTGTATGCTCGAATAGCTCATGTATCAACTAGGGCTGTCTGTATCTTCCAAGCTAGGCAGGTTATTCTCAAGAGGAGTGGACTCTGCTCCTCACTCACGAGATAAATGGCTGGTCACCGGGATGCCCATTCCCATGCTTTATGCAACCTAAATCAAAATAATTACAAAACAAAACTCCCCCTGGGGATATTGTTAGTTGGAGGCACTCATTGTTTCGATCAAGCCATGGATTGATGTTTGTTGGTGGAGGGGGAGTATAAACTTTACCATTCTTTTTGGAAACCGCCTATAATGTGTGTAGCATGGAAGATATCGCCATCTCTTGGTTGTTATGTTGACAATGAAAGTATATTGCTCAAAATATTATTCACCTCTGTTTCAAAACTGAGCTCTGGCACCTCTACAAATCCATGCTTCCCTCTGCAAAGGGCCTATCTATTTACTTTTATGCTGAGTCATCATCCTCTTATTAAAAAGCACCAGTTAGAGAGCACCGCTGTCATTTGTATTCATTACCGTTAGTTTACATTGAGTATGACTTGACTGGATCTCTTTCACCATGAATTACAATGTCTAGTCAGTCCTTGGTCTTTAAAGGTGCTCTGCATTTATGTTTTGCGGTCTCAGAAAGGGCTAGCGAGATACCATCTTGTTATATCATATTATGATTGTTTTGAGAAAGTGTTGTCATCTGAGATTTATTATTATGGCTCGCTAGTTGATTATGCTATTGATATGAGTTAACTTGAGACCTATGCGTTATTACGAATGTGGTTAGTTATAATCTTTGTTGAAAACTTGAATGATGGCTTTACATATTTACAACAACAAGAGCAAACAGAGTTTGTAAAAGTTTTTCTTTATCACTTACAATTTGTCAACTGAATTGCTTGAGGACAAGCAAGGGTTTAAGCTTGGGGGAGTTGATACATCTCCGTCGTATCTACTTTTCCAAACACTTTTGCCCTTGTTTTGGACTCTAACTTTCATGATTTGAATGGAACTAACCCGGACTGACGCTGTTTTCAGCAGAATTACCATGGTGTTATTTATGTGCAGGAACAAACGTTCTCGGAATGACCTGAAACTTCACGGAGACACTTTTCAGAAAATAAGAAAAATACCTGCCAAAGATGAAGGCCAAGGGGCCCACCATCTCTCCACGAGGGTGGGGGCGCGCCCCCTACCTCGTGGGCCCCCTGTTGCCTCTCTGACTCCAACTCCAACTATATATATTGTGTTTCGGGGAGAAAAAAATAAGAGAGGAGAAATCATCGCGTTTTACGATACGGAGCCGCCGCCAAGCCCTAAAACCTCTCGGGAGGGCTGATTTGGAGTCCGTTAGGGGCTCCAGAGAGGGGAATCCATCGCCATCGTCATCATCAACCAGCCTTCATCACCAATTTCATGATGCTCACTGTCGTGCGTGAGTAATTCCATCGTAGGCTTGGTGGAAGGCTCATGTAATCGAGTTAGTTTTGTTAGGGTTTGATCCCTAGTGTCCACTATGTTCTGAGATTGATGTTGCTATGACTTTGCTATGCTTAATGCTTGTCACTAGGGCCCGAGTGCGATGATTTTAGATCTGAACCTATTATGTTTTCATCAATATATGAGTGTTCTTGATCCTATCTTGCAAGTCTATAGTCACCTATTATGTGTTATGATCTGTTAACCCCGAGGTGACAGTAATCGGGATACTTACCGGTGATGACCGTAGTTTGAGGAGTTCATGTATTCACTATGTGTTAATGCTTTGTTCCGGTTCTCTATTAAAAGGAGGCCTTAATATCCCTTAGTTCCCGTAAGGACCCCGCTGCCACGGGAGGGTAGGACAAAAGATGCCATGCAAGTTCTTTTCCATAAGCACGTATGACTATATTCGGAATACATGCCTACATTATATCAATGAATTGGAGCTAGTTCTGTGTCACCCTAGGTTATGACTGTTACATGATGAACCACATCCGGCATAATTCTCTATCACCGATCCATTGCCTACGAGCTTTCCATATATTGTTCTTCGCTTATTTACTTTTACGTTGTTATTGCTATCATCACTACAAAATACCCAAAACATTGCTTTTACTACTATTACCTTTTGCTACCATTACCACTACTATAATATTACCTTGCTACTAAACACTTTGCTGCAGATATTAAGTTTCCAGGTGTGGTTGAATTGACAAGTCAGCTGCTAATACTTGAGAGTATTCTTTGGCTCCCCTTGTGTCGAATCAATAAATTTGGGTTGAATACTTTACCCTCGAAAACTGTTGCGATCCCCTATACTTGTGGGTTATCACTATATACTTTATACTGTTACATTACTTATGATACTGGTCGGAGATGGGGCCTAAAGGGGCAGGTGGCTCCATCCCGGTAGAGGTGTGCCTGGGTTCCCAACGGCCCCCGACTATTACTTTGTGGCGGAGCGACAGGGCGGGTTGAGACCACCTAGGAGAGAGGTGGGCCTGGCCCTGGTCGGCGTTCGTGGATACTCAACACGCTTAACGAGATCTTGGTATTTGATCTGAGCCAGGCCACTGGCCTATACGCACTAACCAACTACGCGGGAACAGTTATGGGCACTCGGCGTCGTGGTATCAGCCGAAGCCTTCGTGACGTTAGCGACTGAGCGGCGCGCGCCGGGTTGGACCGCGTAACGCTTCCTTTGTAATGGAGGTTGCTAGGGCGACAAGGGGAGGATCGCCGGGTAAGATTATGCTACACGATGCTACTTGGTGGACTTACCTTCTTCTCTCTTCTACATGCTGCAAGATGGAGGTGGCCAGAAGCGTAGTCTTTGATAGGACTAGCTATCCCCCTCTTATTCTGGCATTCTGCAGTTCAGTCCACATATGATAACCTTATTCCATTTGATACCAATGCATACATATGTAGTGTAGCTCCTTGCTTGCGAGTACTTTGGATGAGTACTCATCGTTGCTTTGTTCCCCCTTTTCCCCCTTTCTATACCCGATTGCTGCGACCAGACAATGGAGCCTAGGAGCCAAACGCCACCGTCGACGACGACTCCTACTACACTGGAGGTGCCTACTACTACGTGCATCCTGCTGACGACGACCAGGAGTAGTTTAGGAGGATCCCAGGCAGGAGGCCTGCGCCTCTTTTGATCTGTATCCCAGTTTGTGCTAGCCTTCTTAAGGCAAACTTGTTTAACTTATGTCTGTACTCAGATATTGTTGCTTCCACTAACTCGTCTATGATCGAGCTCTTGTATTCGAGCCGTCGAGGCCCCTGGCTTGTAATATGATGCTTGTATGACTTATTTTATTTGTAGAGTTGTGTTGTGATATCTTCCGGTGAGTCTCTGATCTTGATTGTACACGTTTGCGTGTATGATTAGTGTACAATTGAATCGGGGGCGTCACACATTCGCCTGTGACGCTTCCCTCCATGGGCCCACGAGGTCGTTCTCCATCTAATATATGACACAATGAGAAAGGTAATTTGACGAACAAGGAGTATTATTTGTGGGTTGTGCTATAGTACGTAGGAGTATATATTACGCATCAAAGAGGGGAGGGGTGTCGGTGTCAAAACCGGCGGATCTCTTGCATCTAAGGTCGATGGTAACAGGAGACAGGGGACACGATATTTACCCAGGTTCGGGCCCTCTTGATGGAGGTAATACCCTACGTCTTGCTTGTTTGATCTTGATGAGTATGAAGATTACAAGAAACGATCTAACATGAGATCGTTGTGGCTAAACCCTAGAAGTCTAGCATGTATGATTGTGATTGTTCTTTATGGACTAAACCCTCCGGTTTATATAGACACCGGAGGGGCCTAGTACCACATGCGAGAACCCTCGAAGAGAACCAAATGTGTTGAAGATTGCTTTATCACATTTTTAAAATATAATAAGAGTGCAGACGCTCCTCCATCCAGTTCCTAGTAGTATAGTACATACCTCTATAGTAGTAGTACTAGTACTAGTAAACTTTGCGCTTGGCTGTTCGCCCCTTCGGGAAGTCGAACAATAATAGTACTAGTATAGTGTATGCTTCTGGCAATATGACATCGAATTAACTGTTGCACGTCCACCACCTGAGCGAGGGAGAGCTTGCATTAGTCAAAAGTTTCTCCTTGTCCTGCGAGCCACCGCGCGCAAGCTTCTCCCGCCCTGCAAGCTTCTCCTCGTTCGGCAAGTTGACGGGACACAACAAAGTAATCCTAGTCCATACTGCCTCCTTTTCGGTTAATATGGCTTAATTTCAAACGAGATAAATACACTGTTTGTCACTGTATATTTGTAAAAATGCGGTCAGTGGACTTCATAATACGCTCATTGCGCTCAATATAAACATTTTCCGGTGTTTATACGGTCACTAGCTCACCCTGGCTGAGTATGTGTGTGCATGCACGTGTAGGTTGAGCACTTGAGCGTGATTGTGTGTGTTCCGTCGTGTGCTTGGACATGCATGCATTAGGGCGTCGCACGCGTTTTTGCATCCATGTGTACGTGTGACTATTGCATGCATGCACGAGGTTGTAGTCCCTCACATTCACATGTTCATAAGTCAATGCTTTGTCAAAACGTTGCATGCAAGGTTTAATCATTCGTTGTTCACGCATGCATTCCCGATATTAATACGTTGGTAAAGACAATTTCTTGAGGAAAACGAGCCCATGAATTGAGTACAAAGGGACCAATAAGCCAGGACTGAGGGAGTACCAGTAGTGAACCGGAAGGAGGGAGTAGGTACTAGTAGTACTACGTAACAATGTGCAGTAACAAAATTCCTCTATGCGCATCCTGTCTACGTGTCATGCAAGAAAATAGAGATAAGTACAAGTGAGACTCAGGAACGGTCATACACATAGGGGGAGTATGTGTAGGGGCCACTAAGGAGCAGTCAAATCACACAGTAAGTTAGTCGGAAGAAGCAACCATCATTTCACTCTTCAATGACACGTACGCAATATAAAATGGTTGATATGGAGAGAAAAATAAAACCACTATATATACACTAGCAGGAGCCTAAGCTACAAGCCTACTTGCTTGAGTTGCTCTCTTCACAAGCACAGAACGATGGTGGCCACACCGCTGGTCACATATCTGGACCGATCCCGCTGCTGGGGAAAAGGAACAATGTTGTGCGTAGACGTGGTCGACATCAGCGAGGGAGAAAACCCATAGTCGGTGCATCCCAATAGGGGGTCCCCACGGTATGGGCTGATGTTGCGTCCCAACCGCCCTTATAGCTACAGCCCGACGTCCCATGTACTACATCTTCCTTTTGGATCCGGCTTGCTCCACTGCCGCAGCTCCCCACGTAGCTCCATATCCATGTCGATCCTTATCTACTTCTACCGGCTTCTATTTGTGATGAGTTTATGTCTCATGAACTAGTGCCAGTACTATTATTCTAATCACACTTCTTCAATATCTTTGCCATCAGGGATGCTCAGATCGATTTTAGTGGAACTGCACAAAAGCATCGTATGATCCGAGGGTGCCAGCCGTCTTTCCTTCGACAGGTTCTACCTAGCCAGGAAATTAAATCATGTTTAGTTTAGGGTTTAAGTCGTAGTGACCCCATCAGGCTGGTCGTAATGGGAGTATCATAGGTAGTATCATGTGCGCCAACTAAGCAATTTTGATGAGGTGGCATAGAATTAAGTGAAGAAAGAGAGGCTTGAGTATCATATCATGATACCTTATCATATTAAATGATGTGCTACTTTGTGTCATGCATGGCAATAAATGTAGTCCTATATGATACCAACATATGATACCATGCATTACAGATGTAGTATCATACACTAGTATCATATGCATGATACTAGTATATGATATTCCCCATTACAACCAGCCTTAGTAGTTTTTCTTTTGTACACGCTCTCACAACTTTTGCCTTTAGTTGTGAAGTAAATATTGGCTATGATCTGTGAATCATTGAGATGCATCAGCATGCGTGTTAGTTTTCCTTTGTATTGGATGGAATGTTGTAATGGGGCAACCTTGGAGTAGGAATGAAAATGGAGTGGAAAGTTTCCGTTTTTTCGGAGAAAAAATGGAAACAGAGAGAAAGCAACGTTTTGTTTTGTTGGATCGCGCCATTGAGCAAAACCAACGTTTAAATCACGTCTTTCACGTTCGTGTCTCACCCTCCTCCACGGCTCCACCCCACACGGTCGCTCGGCATGAAACTCACCGCAAACCGAGTATACGATAACTTTCTCGCCTGCTTGTCGATGGATTGCGCCATGGAGTACTAGCACTACTGGAAGAGATTGATGAGTTGGGGGAGGACAGCTAGCTGTAGCATGGACTCCCAAGAACTTTTTACATGCATGTTGTGGCCGGCTATTGTGACCTTTGAACGCGGAGTAGTCACGTGCACCGGGAAGCGGCGCGGGTGACGCTCTCTCGACCGGCGCGCCGCTTCAATGCCGGCGCCAGTGAGAAGTCGCATCCGCTCTGGCCGGGCATGAATGCGACATTGACCGTTTCGGGTGGGAAGCACGCGCGGGTGATGAAGAGGGTTCGGGTTTGTCAGGAGCGGGCGTGGCAGCGGTCTGAATGCCCACAAACAAGAGATGTTGTACGTTAATATTGCTGCGTATATAATTAACAATGTAAATAATGTGCCAGTTGGACAAATATGAGTGGAGATGGAGATGGAGATGAATTTTACGTAAACATGGATATGCATGTCTATGTCTATGTGTGTGTGTGCGACGACTCTCGCGACCTAGAAGCGGGGTATGTTTTGATCGAGTTTTCTTTCTTGGTACGTTAAAAAAATTGTCCGCCAGTTTTCGTTTCTTTTTTTGGGAATGCGCGTATTCTATTTAAAACCACTGCTATGGAGAGATTTTTTTACTCCATTGTATATATAGCCTCTTGTTTGATAGGGTTTCTCGCCTCTCGCTCTCTCACCCTCTCCATATCAAAACAAGATGATAGTGTCCACTCTATCTCTCCTCACCGGTGGTCACAGATCCAGCCAAATCCCGTCCGCTACGAGAGGTGAGGAGGTGCAGCGTTGAGGTTGTCGCCGTCGGCGATGGAGGAAGCCGATGCACACCATCCTCTTAGAGCCGGCGCTGGCGCGGACGAAGGTCCTCCGCGCCCTTGTTCGCTGTCGTCGTGTGGGCAGATCCCACCCGCCCGCCTAAGCGACATCAAGCCCACCTGAAGTGGCGTAGCCAGCCCAATAAGCGAGGGTGGTCCATCAATAGAAATATTTACATAAGTTTATTTATTTTCAAAGAAATATTTTTTACTACACTATATACAAGCTATGGGGAAATTCCAGGGTGGTCCATGGACCACCCTGGCCACCCCATAGCTACGCCACTGCCCACCTGAGGTATAACTTCTTGTACTGGTCCATCTCCCCAGGTCGCTGCATGCTGGTTTTCTTCTGTGCGACTACTCCCCAGCTCCCCATGTACAGTGGCTAGGGTTCGTCGGCTAATCCAACATCACCTACTATTATAGAGGAAATGCCACTCAAAAAGTTGTCCTGGTTTATGCCTTGATGGAGGTATACATGTTGTTTCGACAAAAAGTACATGGTGGTTGTGCGGTCATTGTCCATATGCTCCTATTGCTGCTGCTAATCTAATACTATCACTGGTTAAATGAAGAAATGTTTTTTTCTCGGGTATCCTGGTTTAGTTCCCATCAAGATAATAATGATGCTTCTGTTTGTTGGTGCACTTCTCATTAATTCTTATTGACAATTGAGATGTCGCTGTTAATCTTGTACCACTGCCAAAACAAAGTAACAACACTATATCCCTTTTTTATATTTTTGCAAACAGCGATGCGTATCTCCATACCCGGGCATGTCTTCCTCAATTTTAGTGGAACTACACAAAATTGGATGGCCATTGTTGTTCCGCCTCATTGTCCTCTGCCATGTGGTTCTTCCTTCCTCGAGCTTGATTACTGAGAAGAAATAACCACGGTGAGGATTTGTCGAACTTCATAGGTGCCTCACCCAAACTTGATGCCAAATGGATGATGCATCGCCATGATGACCTACTGATGCTCATGGTTGCGCCTCATGGTTGCATCGGCTAGTGAAGCTGATCGATTTTTAACGAAAAACAAGCTATCTTCCATCTGTGCTCTTTGCTTGTTACCCACAAAGATGATATCCTTCATCAGCTCACCTTGGTTGCATTGCAGACGTAGTCGTCTTCCACGTTGGTGCAATTTTATCACACAATTCGCTATGAACCAAATGTTTCCTCGAAGAAGGGTCGACGTTGGTACTAAGGGCATAAGTTTTGTATTGATTTCTAAGCCTTCTCACAACTTTGTCTTCAGCTCCCCTGTAATTTTATTTGTCCATCTATTAACTTTGATTAAGAAATGGTGTGGACTAAAAACCAGGATGGATGTAGTAGCCCTCCATTTTTATTTACTCTGCGTATTAGATTTGACTAAAGTTAAACTTTGTAAAGTTTGACCAAGTTTAGGCCGAACACAACAAACCATAACTATTAAGAGAGGGCAAACTGTACATACTCTCAAACCTTTCCGATAATTGAAATTAAAATTCTTTATTTGTACGCACTCCCACACGTTTCCGATAATTTGGCGCATGTGTGGTTGTTCACTTAAGGGAGGGTAGTGTACCGCACGTGAAGGACAGGAAGTGCGACCAGGACGCATGGATCGTTAGTTCATCGAAAGTAGTTGTTTTCTTCACTGGTACGTTAAATAAAGAGTTTTGTTTCGTAGATACACAATTTAAAATGATTGTTATGGAGAGAATAAGAAAACCACTCCATTATATATTAGTAGTATACACGAGTACTATATGGACGCAGCTTCATTGACTTAGTGCACTTGCCTTTGGGTGTATGATAGGTGGGCCCAAAATGTGGCTGGCCCACCTGTCATACAACCAAAGGCAGGTGCAGTTAAGGTACCGGAGCTCAGTCCGTAATACACTATATATGCAGTACACTATATAAGATGGAGCCTCAGCGCTTGTTCGCTAGGGTTTGCACTCTCCACACTCTCACCGTACTATACACGCTGGAGGCTCAGTGTTCCTTTGTTAGGGTTTGCTATACTCACAGTCTCTCACCCTCTTCACCAGATCTAAACAAGACTGTGTTGGCCTCTGTCTCTCTCCCCCGTCACAGCTGTTGAAGGAGGCGTTCGGATCCCGTCGCACAGGGAAGGGGAGGAGGCGCAACGTTCACTCTATCGCCTTCGGCGAGGGAGGCAATCCACTGCCGGCTGCGCTGTTCTCTTTCACCCAGTGCCTATACAAGAGGGCCACCGACCCCTTCTTCCTTGCTGTCGCACGTAGTGTCGGCAGATCCGGCCTCTCGCCGCATGCCTTGCCACATCCCGATGACCCTAAGGTATAAGTTTCTTTGATAGCATCACTGCTCTAGCTGCATGCGGATATTTTTCTATTCTGTAGTCGAATCTAGGTCTTGGTTCAAAGAGGAAAGAAGGGTGCGGTGGGGTGGAGCATGAATTTAGGACATGGTTCAATGAGGAAAGGAGGGAGGGAAAGTAGTATAGATTGGCTATCCAGCTGCTTTGTTGGTCGAAAAGGGAAAGGGGGCAACCCCCAGTACACACACCTGTAAGGAATCGTCCACTTTGTTGAAAAGGGAAAGAAACTGGGGGGTCGGGAAGTTTGTGTAGGACTAGATTTGCTGCCCTCACATAGGAAAAAGGTTCAAAGAGAACAAATATGGGACCAACGCAGATATGCTGCTTGGATACATACTCTGCATCACCCATTTATACGTGTTGACGCACATGGTGCTGGCATGTCCCATGTCCCATACAACTATTTTTCTGTTGTTAATCTAAGAATGCTGCTGGAAAATTGAAGCAATGCCACTGTTAAAAGTAAATTACATTTTTAACGAATGTTGTTTTAACAGAATGTCTCTATTAATATGAATCAATGCAACCGTTTTAGAAATGCTAATGCCCTACTTTGTTTTCCATCAACATATGTTAGATGCTTCTTTTTGTAGCCATTTGTTTCATCCTCCTTTATTGGCCAGTAATTGTTTCCTTTTTGCCTCTGTTAAAACAGGGGTATCTATTCAACTTGTTGCTATAGCAAACTTAAATGTCACACTAGTGACTTTGCTTGATTTTAGTGCAACTACACAAAACGAGATTGGATTTCCTATTCGTGTTGGCAGATTCGTATGTGATCTTGTGTGCGTCATGACAGGTTGGTACTTGCCTTCATCCACATGATCGTGCAATGTGTTTTGAGATGTTATGCTACTTGTATTGGTACTGTTTTAAATAAATGTTGAATTGAAGCTATTGTATTGCTCTCTTTTCCCATTAAGTAGTGAACAAAAATGGCACCAACCCAGACATGATGCTTGTTGCTTTGTTACAACAAACTCTGCATCACCCCCTTTATAAGTAGATGGAAGCACATGGTGTTGTTGCGCCCACTCTCCCCTGGAACTGTTTATGCTTTTTGTTAATCTAATGCCGCTGGTAAAATTAAGCAATGCCACTCTCAGAATTAACTACTGGATCTTAGTTCAGAATTGCAACACTCGTTAGGGATTGGCGGAATGACCATTTTTGTGGCCGCATGTTTCATCCTCCTTTATTGGCCAGTAATTGATTCCTTTTTTGCCTATGTTAAAATAGGGATATCTATTTAACTTGTTGCTATTGCGACATTTTGCTTCGCTACACGAAACACTTTTGTTTTAAGAGTGTTTTGTGCAGTTCAACTTGAATGTCACACCGGAGACTTTGCTTAATTTTGGTGGAACTGCACAAAAGGAGATCATGGATTTTCATATATGTGTTGGGATTTCTTTCAATTCCTCCTCGCGAGTTGTTTCAAATCTTGGTCAAGAAAGGTCAGTACTGACTTTCATCCACATGATGTTGCGGTGCCCTTTGAGATGTTGTGCTGCTTGTATTGGTACTGTTTTGGATAAATGTTGAATTGAAGCTATTGAACTACTATCTTTTACCATTAAGTGGGCAAAAAATGTTCCAACCCAGACATGATGCTTGTTTCTTTGTTACAACAAAACTCTGCATCACCCCCTTTATAAGTAGATGGAAGCACATGGTGTTGTTGCGCCCACTCTCCCCTGGAACTGTTTATGCTTTTTGTTAATCTAATGCTGCTGGTAAAATTAACTATTGAATTAACTATTGAATCCAAGTTCAAAACTGCAACACTTGTTAGGGATTGGCGGGATTACCATTTTGTGGCCGCATGTTTCATCCTCCTTTATTCTCTAGTAATTGATTCCCTTTTGCCTCTGTTAAAACATGGATATCTATTCAACTTGCTGCTATTGCGACATTTTTCTTCACTTAATTTTGGTGGAACTGCACAAAATGAGACCGGATTTCCATATATGTGTTGAGATCTCTATCGGGTCTTCCTCATGAGTTGTTTCAAATCTTGGTCTTGAAAGGTTAGTACCGACTTTCCTCAGAATTAACTACTGAATCTTAGTTCAAAACTGCAACACCTGTTAGGGATCGACGGGAGTACCATTTCTATTAGGGATCGGCCAGAGTACATGTTTAAGAAATGTATTGTTCAGATAATGTCTCTGTTATTATATATCAGTTACAGTGTTTTACAAATGGCACTATCCTGCTTTGTAGTTCTTTCTACATGTTTAACCAAGGTATTATTAAGATAATGTCTCTGTTAAAATGAATCAGTCGCATTGTTTTAGGAATGGTACTTTTTTGCTTTGTCATTCTTTATACATGTTGAAACAAGGCATTGTTATGATAATGTCTCAGTTAATATGAATGAATCACACTGATTGAGAATTGATACTCTCCTTCTTTGTTTCCCATTAATATAAGGTAGATCAGTAGATGTTTTTCTTCTGGGAGTACAAGTCATCAACCGTTATTTCTCAGTAATTGTTTCCCTTATACCTATTCTTGCTTACAAGGGTATCAAAATTAAAGCTGTGTTTTATTCCGACTTTGATTTTAGTTGAACTGCACAAAAGGAGCCAATGTGTTTAAGGCAAACTGCTGCATTAGTGGGTCCAGTTGGTCTTACCACTCTGCAGAAAGAAGCAGTCACTGTTTGCACTACATTACAGAAGGAATGATCGAGAAGCTTTACAGAGTATTAGTAGACGCTGGTGACATGACTAGTCTGCAGAGAGCATAGGCAACTCTACAACACATGGAGTGCACTGGGAAAAAAGTGCCCAAACAAGTACAAGAAGCCAGGACATGACTCCAAGTCTGCCAATGTCATTCTAAGCAACAATGATGGGGCATCTGGGTATGGTAATTTGTTTACCATACTTTAAGTTTGTTAGTCCACCGATTGGTGGGTTGACACTGGGGCCAATATTCATGTGTGTGCTGATGTGTCTTTGTTTTCTTGTAGCATATAAATATGAAATCCACAGGGATGCTGAGCTTGATTTTAGTGGAACTGCACAAAATGTTCAGATGGTTCGTGTCCTCCATAATACTTCATCATGCACAATACATCGAATGGTTTTCTAATCATTCGTTGTCACCTTGAGCCACCGGACTATCAGGTAACAAACTGATGACAAACCCTGCATGTTCCACAATCATAGGCATTACATATTTTGAATGGGAAAAGCTTGTCAACGTTTAATCATTGATGTTAGCAAGAAGACATTAGTTTAATATATTGGAATTGGAAAACCTTGTCAAATTTTGCTCATTGATGTTAGCCAGAAGACATGCATTTGATATTTTTGAGTGGGACGCCCTTTGCTGTGAGCAACGTCGATCATTTTTTCCTATTCTTGTCTTCAATTCAGAAATATTTACTCTGCTGAGATGCATAGTCACATGAATGTTGACTTATGTAAGGTATTTTAAGAGTTTGTTATGAATGTTGTCTATGTAATGCCAGGCCTTGTGAGTTTGATTGCAAAGTACAGCTTGGAATGTTGTGGCATGCGGCATCACGAGCTGTTCACCATGCCTCCTGAGAATAATGCTTCATATGGTTTTGCATGTTGAGCTAATGCCTGTGATTTGCATGTTATGAAGATCATCCTCTTCTGTTGTTTCTGTGCTTAAGAAGTTCATTGTCTTATGTTTCATTCATAGCCTATACGACAACTCGGGTAGGTTAGAGGTGAAACCATATGAGCTTCCAACCAACTCATCATCTTAGGTCGTGATTGGATCGTCGTTTTCCAACAAAAACCGCTTGTAAATAAAAGCAGATGGTCTCGAGCGAAGAGCTTGGTTGGTCGATTTTGACTAGTAAAATATACACTGGTCTCTCAAATTACACGCGTAACACGCTAGTTTTCGTTACAGACCTCGGGCCCTCGGTTTCATTACGCATGTATATCACGCGTTGTTTCTGAGGATGAGTAAATTACACTTGTATCTTAATATAGGTGTGAAATAAACCAGAGCTCCCAAGCGCGGCCTTACCATTTCATGCCGTCTCAGTCTCTCGAAGGTGCTCATAGGTGTCCGATGATCCAGGCTTCCTGAATGAGCAGCGGGCGCTGTATCAGACCATCTGTAGGGCCCGTGAGGCCCTCTCCGTCGTTCTTCGAGTTGTTGCGCTCGTCATGGCACCGCCGTCTCGCGTTGTCAACATGGTCAATAGTGAACATGGTCAACAGACATGAGGAATGAGGAGATGACTTTACTTGGAGAGGATGATAGTGGGGACCCACCAGGGCCATAGCCGCACGTACGCAAGTGCCTCCTTATTATATACAACTGTAATTTTTTGCTTCCTCCTGGTTTCCTGACATCACGGTCCCACACCATTGTCAACCTATGTAGTCAATAAATGAGAAAATTGCACATGGAGCGGCTGACAGCTGGGACCAAGCGGCTCGAGCAGTATTTGTGTTTTTGAGGTCTGAGCACTGCAGAGTTTTTCTTAAGCGATGTTTTCGTTGTTGTTCAGAGGAGAGCAGGGTATTAACTAGGTGGGTTGTGGCCCGTCTAGCCCAGGCCAGATATTAATTTTTTCCAAGCTGAAAATGGCTAGCCCAGCTATACATTTTTTTGAGGAATACCCAGGCAAGGTCAACTAGTTATTCCAAGAAAATGGTCTTTAAGAAATAATAAATGGGATGTAATTATAAAAACTGGGCAATAATTATAAAAAATGCACCAAACATGTAATTACTTTATAAAATATTATTTTTGGATTTTGAAATTTTTAATTTCATTAATTGTTGCGCGCGCAATGTTTCATTGGATATTTACGTAATATAAATTTATATTGAAACTGTATTTAATCTGACTAGAAATTTCGGGATAAAAATATTTCAGATCCCATCAAAATATGGAAATTTTTATTGAATTCTGTTTTGAATGGTTGGTTGAAATTATTAATCGTTGTCCTAGCTAAAATAGGATGTACTTTTAACAAACTGTAAATGGGCTGTAATAAATTCCATTAGAATTCAAAAATGGGCTGTACATTATTACAAATTGCAAATGGGCTATAAGTTCTCTGCCACATACTTGTGGGCCTACTAAACTGACGCGTCCCCTAAAAAAATAAGTAAGTAGAGCATATGCAAGGCTTTGTCAACTTATAGTCAACACACGGTTCTAGCAATAGTGGTCGTTGGATGTCCATCCAACGGATGTCGTGCTTCTTCTTCAATCTCGGATATTCTAGCTTCAGCTGCCCAAAAAATGATTCCTCCCCCTGACATCTAGGGCGCACCGTTTCGGAGGCTGACCTGTGGGCCTACTAAGTTGACGCATACCAAGGACTTTGTCAACTTAGTCAATATAAATGATTCTAGCTACAGTGACCGTACGATGCCCATCCAATGGTCGTCGTGCTTCTTCAACCTCTGGTCTTCTTGCTCCAGCCGCCCAAAGCAGCGCCGGTCGTGCCACCTGCTCCTGCCTCCTGTGGCCGGCTGTGCTGCCGCGAAGGCCTCACCGCCCCTACTACTCCCACCGCTGGCAAGGCCATCCCTCTGCTCTTCCTGCTCCAGCCGCTCAAACAAGCACCGGGGGGACTGCCTGCTCCCTCCTCCCGTGGTCGGCTGTGCTGCCGCGCGGGCCTCACCGCCCCACCGCACTCCCATCGGTGGCCTAGCCATCCCTCTACTCACCCACACCTGCTGTTATTCTTCAGCGACGACGGATGAACCAGTAAACCCTTGTATTCCCCTCTGCTTGGGAAACAACTGTCGAGTCTTCCCTGGCTCCGTGTCGTTCCCTTCCTAGGCCTCGCCGTCATCCACCGCCCTGGTGCTCTCGGCGCGGCGTGGTCAACGTGGTCAACGAACGACGTCCATCGGAAGTGGATTGTACGTGGAGATGCTGACAGCTAGGTCCATGACCGCATGCAAGGAAATGCCTCCTTATTACGTGCAAAATAATGATTCCTCGACCTGACAACTGGGACCCACTAGCTATATCTTCACACGCAAGGAAGTGCCTCCTTATTACGCACAAAAAATGAATACTCCCCCTGCTAGCTGGGACCCACCATAGTGGGAGGCTGACTTGTGGGCCTACTAAGTTAACAGGGACGGAGGGCTTTGTAAACTTAGTCAATATAAATGATTCTAGCTCCAGTGATCATACGATGTGCATCCAACGGCCAAAGAAGCGTCGGTCGTGCCGCTTGCTCCTGCGTCCTGTAGCCGGCTATGCTACCGCGGACGCCTCACCGCCCCCTACTATTCTCACCGCTGGCCAGGCCCTGCGGCGATGGCAACCTCACACCACAGCCGAACCAGTGAACCCTTGTACTCCTCTCCGCGTGGGCATCCACTACCACGTCTTCCCCGGCTTTGCATCGTCGCATTCCTAGGTCTCACCGTCGTCCACCGCCCTGGTGCTCTCGGCACGGCATGGTCAACGTGGTTAAGGAATGACTTCCATTGGAAGAGTACTGTACGTGGATGTCGGTGTCCTGGGAATGGGGGTACCCAGACTTGCCTGCCTGCGGCCCAGGGCGTGGCTCCACCAACGGCCTGGTATGGCCCATCTTCATCAACAACCACTCAAGACCCTCACGAGGTGCCAAGCCTCGCGAGGCGGACGATGCCAAGACCTCCTGGGGGCAGCCTCCCTAGGCTGGCTCCCGAGGAGCGGAGATATCAGTGCAAGGGGCACCTCACGAGGTTCTCGTGACGTGAGCCATGAAGACCAAGGCCAGGCGCACGCCAGCTGGCGTAGGGTTCCAGTTTCCTCTTTGGAGCTAAGGAAGCAGGCGCAGGCGAGGAGTCCCAAGGCATCAGGCAAAGGTTTCCATATCGGTGCAACAAGACCAAGACCAGCAGGACGGCACGACAGAGGTCACTGTGGATCCCATGGTGGCGTCACCACCAGAGCCTTTGGCAGGCGAAGACCACCTTTTGTCAGGATAACTTGTACTAGTTGTCCCCCTTCAAAATTGGCCATTGTGGGATCCCTTCCTGCCTAAATATTCAGGAAGAGGACCGGGGCCTCTATAAATAGGACTAGCCACCACCTTAGCAAGGGACGGATGATTGAGACCATCCTCACACACACAAGCTCACCGAGCTAAAGAACACCTCTCCTGAGGAGGCTGTTCATCCCTTGTACTAGTTAATCCTCAGCCTGCGAGGCAATCCACCACACCACACTGGAGTAGGGTATTGCACCGCAATGGTGGCCCAAACCAGTATAAACTCTCGTGTCACTTGTTCCTTGGGTTCGGTGAGCTAGGCCTAGAGATCATTGTGAGAGTGAGTGAGGAAGGGAGAGATCTTCACGCGCACCCCAGTGTTCGAACCTCAAGGGTTTGCCGGAACCCGTAATCTGACATTTGGCACGCCAGGTAGGGGTGCGCCGAAGCTTCGCCTCTCCGTTTGCTTCTTCCAGCTCCATGGCCGACGCCATCCCCCCAATTAGGCCGGCAGGCACCTGTGGATGCGCCGCGGGCATCTGGGCCTTCACCCATGCTTTGCGGCAAGTGAGGTGGCCCCGCAAGTTCAGTCCGGAGATGCCGCCCCGCTACGACGGCGCGACGGATCTAGCAGCTTTCCTGGAGGCGTATGAGGAGGTCGTCCTCGAAGTCAGAGGCGACAACCAGGTCATGGCCAACTGGTTCCCCCTAGCCCTGGCCGGCGTGCCACGCGCCTGGCTGCTCAGCCTACCGGGATCTTCGGTGGCCTCCTGGGAGGAGTTGCACCGCCTCTTCATCGCGCGCTTCGCGGCACAAGCGCCTCTCGCCGTTGTAGCCCTCCTTGCTGGTTGGCGGGCACCACCCATGGATCGCCATGTCAAACAGTTCTTCCGCCATGTGGCCGCTGCCCGCGTGCAGCCGGGGGCTCCCCCGGGTGGGCGACACCCTAGGCTGACCTCACCTTCAGCTTGGAGGACCACCCAGCTATCACTGCGGGCTCAGGCGCGCTCCCGATGTTGTGCACACCCACCCTCTGCAACGTGGCGGTGACCAAGACCCTCGTCGATGGCAGAGCCGGCCTCAACTTGCTATCTGTGGAAGCCTTCGGCTTGCTTCATGTACCATATGGCAGGCTCCGCCCCACCAAGCCTTTCTATGGGGTCGGCATCGGCTCCACCAGCCCCTGGGGCAAATAATCCTCCTGGTCACCTTTGGTACCCACAACAACTACCGCACCAAGCTGATCGACTTTGACATCGCCCACATCGGCCTCCTGTACAACGCCATCCTCGGGTACCCTGCCCTGGCTCAGTTCATGGCGGCAACCCATCTAGCCTATAACCTCATGAAGATGTCGGGGAGGAGCGGTGTTCTCACCGTGGCATGGGACACCAAGGAAGCCCTGACGGCTCTCAGGCTCTCCTTTGGACTCGCCGCGGCGGCACGCCCAGCCGACGAGGCCACCCCGGGGGCTAAGGGGGCCGCGCCGGCAAAAAAGAAGCAGTTGTTCACTCAAAATCGGGCAGAAACCAAGCAAGTGCCGGTCGAGGAAGACGGGACCTCGGGAGCCACTTTCACCATAGGCGCCAACCTCAACCCCGACCAAGAAGAGGCGCTGGTGAGATTCTTGCGTGCGAACAAGGAGGTATTCGCCTGGGAGCCCAAGCAGCCAGTGGGAGTCCCAAGGGGAGTGATCGAGCATCACTTAAGGGGCCCCAATGTGCGCCCTGTGAAGCAGAAGGCGCGACGACAGTCCACGGAGAAGCAGTCTTTCATCATCCAGGAAACCCACAAGCTACAAGTTGTGGGTGTCATCCGCGAGGTCTGGTACCCAAAATGGCTGGTGAACCCCATCGTTGTGCCTAAGAAAGGTGGGAAGGAATGTATGTGCGTCGACTTCACCAACCTCAACAAAGCCTGCCCTCAAGACCCATTCCCACTTCCGCGCATCGACCAGATCGTCGACTCCATCGCCCAATGCGACCTGCTGTGTTTTCTAGATGCCTTCTTGGGTTATCACCAGATCAAGATGGCGGTGGAGGATGTGGAGAAGATGTCCTTCCTAATCCCATGGGTGGTATACTGCTACACCTACATGCCGTTCGGACTGCGCAACGCTGGGGCAACCTTCCAGCGGCTAATGCACATCGCCCTAGGCCAACAGCTCGGGAGCAACGCTGAGGCCTATGTCGATGACATCATGGTGAAATCTCAGGAGGCGAGAACCCTCATACAATACTTGGAGGAAACTTTCGCCAGCCTGCGACAGGTGGACCTATGACTCAATCCAGAGAAGTGCATGTTCGCCCTCCCTTCGAGCAAGCTGTTGGGTTTCCTCATGTCGCATAGGGGGATCGAGGCAAATCCGGAGAAGGTTAAGGCAATAGAAGACATGAGCCTGCCCCAAACTCTCAAGGAAATGCAGAAGCTCCCGGGTTGCATGACCTCGTTGGGGCGCTTCATTTCCATGCTGGGAGAACGCGCCATGTCGTTCTTCAAGCTGATGAAGAGGAAGGGCTCGTTCGAGTGGACCCCAGAGGCTGACCTGGCATTTCAAGACCTCAAGAGATATTTGACCAGCCCTCCGGTGATGGTCGCGCCTCGACCCCTCGAGTCCCTAGTGCTCTACCTGGCCACCACGCCCCATTCATCCAGCGCGGCGTTAGTGGCACTCCGGGAGGAGCGCCGGGCCAAGGAAACGCTGCGTAATGCCGAACCTCTAGCCGGGACAGAGTGGCATCAGGATGGCGCCGCTAAAGCCACGATGAGGCCTGCGGACAATCGGACCCCGTAATATGGCATCTCTAGGCCTATGGAGGCCGTGGTGGGCAACCAAGCTCCTGAGGTCCCCGTACCTCGGGGAGGCACCACACCCTCCGGAGGCCGAAAGCTCCACCGACGCTCCCGCCCTCGTCGAGCACCCAGTCTACTTCGTCAGCATGGTACTACGGGACGCAAGGGCACGGTACCCCATGCCGCAGAAGCTCCTGCTCGCGCTCATGGTGGCTTGACGCAAGCTGCACCATTACTTCCAAGGCCACCCAATTAAGGTCGTCTCAGCCTACCCACTAGAGAGGGTGCTTCGGAGCCCCAACGTAGTGGGCAGAGTCGCCGAGTGGAACATCAAGCTGCAAGCATTTCAGCTGGAGTTCAGCACAACTAGGGTCATCAAGGGAGCTGCACTCGCCGACTTCATGGCAGAATGGACCGATGCTCCGGAGCCCGAAGCGGGTGAGAACCGATCCCTTTCGCTAGGAAGTAATGCGCCAAACGGCTAGGTCATGTACTCCGATGGCGCTTCCGCACGCCAGGGCGTGGGGGCCGGAGCCGTGCTCACCTCGCCCACTCAAGACAAACTCTACTACACCGTGCAACTCAGCTTCCAGCGGGGTGAGAAGGTCTCCAACAACATGGCGGAGTACGAAGGTTTGATCGGCGGCCTCAAGGCTGCAGCAGCCTTGGGGGTGAAGCGCCTCACCATCAAGGGCGACTCTCAGCTCCTCTTCAACTTCTCCAACAAGGTATACGAGCCAAAGGACGAGCACGTGGAGGCATACCTCACGGAGGTACGCAAAATGGAGAAGCAATTTCTGGGCCTAGAACTGCAACATGTGCCCCGTGGCACAAACAAGGAAGCGGACGATATCGCCAAGCGGGCATCAAGGCGACAGCCCCAGGAGCCCGGCGTCTTTTAGGAGCGACTCTTTAAGCCTTCAGCGGCCCCTCCGGCTGCGGAACCTAAGCCTCTCGAGAGGAGCTCCCACCACCACCAACCTCAGGAGCTCCCGCCTGTGGCCCGACCTCAGGGGCACGCCTACGCCTTGCGCTTGAGACTCGGGAGGGGTACTGGACTGAAAAATTCAAGGCATACCTGCTGCGGGGGACACTGCCGGAGAAAGAATAGGAATCGGAGCGCGTGGCTCGGCAAGCTACAGCATATTGCATCCAGGATGGTGAGTTGTACAGGAAATGACCAAACAATGTTTATTTGCGATGCATCTCCACGAAGCAAGGGTGAGCTGCTAGCTGACATACACGACGGAGACTGCGGGCATAACTTGTCGTCACGCACCCTAGTTGGCAAGGCGTTCCGCAGCAGATTCTACTGGCCCACGACACTCAGCGATGCAACTGAGCTGGTGAAATCCTGCGAGGCTTGCCAGTTCCATGCCAACCAAATCCACCAGCCTGCTCAGGGCCTCCAGACCATCCCACTCTCTTGGCTGTTTGTGGTTTGGGGGCTGGATATCCTGTGTCCATTCCCTCGAGTGCCAGGGGGCTACCGCTACCTCTACGTCGCCATCGACAAGTTCACCAAATGGGTGAAGGTGGAAGCCGTCTGCACCATCCTAGCTGGGCCAGCAGTTAAATTCATCAAGGGCCTAGTGAACCAGTTTGGGGTCCCTAACCGCATCATCACCAATAACGGCTCGCAGTTCACTAGCAATCTCTTCAAGACATATTGTGCTAACCTTGGAACGCAGATTTGCTACGCTTCGGTAGCACACCCCAGGAGCAACGGCCAAGCCGAGCGCACCAACACGGAGGTCTTGAGAGGCCTCAAGACTAGGACCTTCAAGAAGAAGCTTGAGGCCTGCGGCAGGGGCTGGCACGACAAGCTCCAGTCCGTGTTATGGTCCATTCACACCACCGCCACCAAGCCAACAGGTGAGACCCTGTTCTTCCTCGTCTACGGAGCATAAGCGGTTCTCCCACACGAGGTCAGGCATCGCTCCGTGCGGGTCCTGGCGTTTGATGAGATGCAGCAAGATGCCATGCGACGGATGGACCTTGTGTTGGGGGAGGAATGCCGCCGTGAAGCCTCGCTCCGGGCGGCAAGGTACTAGCAGGTGTTGCGACGGTACCACTATCGCAGTGTCCGCTCCAAGACGCTCGAGGTGGGTGATCTCGTCCTGAGGCGGGTGCTCTCCAGGGAAGGGCTGCACAAGCTCTCACCCATGTGGGAGGGCCCGTTTAGGATTGCCTGTGTCTCCAGGCCTGGCGCCATGCGCCTGGAGACACAGGACAGGATACCAATCCAAAATGCTTGGAACATCCAGCACCTCCGGGAAGTTCTACCCATGAAGCAAGGCCCAGTGCCTGTGAAGGTCTCCGCTCGTGACACTCTCACGTAATAATGAGTGGGGCTGTACACACCCCGGAGTCTCCAGAGTGCCGCCCTCGAGCCTCGGGGGCTCCCTCCCACGTCCTAGTGGCAGCACTTAGCTCCGCGCTGGTGAGAAGACTAGATTAGGTGTCGAACGCGGCTATTCATTTGCTTTCTGTAGTTGGTTTGCCCCTTTTTGGAGTTCTGGCATTTCTCGATTGCTTGGTTGGACCCTTTCTTTGCCCTACTTCCTCGCTTGGTTCTTTGTTTTGTACCAGGGAGGGCGGCAGTTGCTCGATGCTCTCCCTCGCATGCCTCGCGCGGGGGCTGCGCAGGTGTGTGCGCTCGCCAGGCCACGAACACGCCTCGCCAAAACCCTGTCGCTCCAGAGTTCTGGCTCCCTTGACCTTCACGAGGCACTCTCGATTGAGCTTGCGGTTGGCGCACCCTCCCTTAAGTCTGTGCCCCACGGGTACCGTAACATGGTGCGCTGGGCCACAATCATGAGGCCTCGCGCAAGCAAGGGCAAGGCACCTAACAGACGTCTTAGTGATTTCTGCAGCTCTGTGATGCCTTCCGAGGACAACGACCCCCGAGCAAGACTACCCTAGGCGCATCCAGCTAAGTTACCCTTCTAAGTCTACACGGAGCATGAACGTCATAACACAACACAAGAGTGATAAACATGGAACCAAACAGCATAAGCACTGCAGTTCATTGCACGCCCCCGCGGGGCCCCATACTTGTTCTTGCAATACAGGAGGAAAGGAAAGGACAGGCAAAAGCGGCTCCAACGGCGTGGATGCTCATGAGGATCAACCCCCCGGACTCAGCCGGAGCCCTCCTCACGCTTCACCAGGGCGCGACAACGGGACGACCCGCCACCGTCCTCGAAGCGAGCCCAACGATGTGGCTGCTGGTCGTAGCCGCCACTCCTGGAGCTCTCGTCGGAGGAGGAGCTGCCGTCGCCAAACGAGTCGCGGCCATCCTTGGGGGCAAGGCCTCCCTCGTCCTCGTCGCGGCCGTCGCCAAGGCCGAGTACTTCGTTGCCCTCACCGTCCTTAGGGCAGCACCCGGCGGCGACCATCTTCCCCGAACACCCTCACGAAGAGGGTCAGGGCCCTGTCGTATTTCAAGTGGAGGGTGCACAGCCTTACCAGGCCGCGCGCGTGGGCAAACGTTTGCCAGCCGCGGGCTAAGGCTATGTTTCCCGCGGCGCAGACCTCCACCGTGACCCATGAAGCCTTGCTGCAGCAGCCGTCGGCCTGCAGCCAGAGGCCGCCGGGACCCGATGCCGGCAGCTCGACGACGAAGGAGCGCGGAAGCTGAAGCCAGGTGCTGGCCAGGTTCTCCGACCACACGGCGAACTCCGGCAGCACCTCCGCCGAGTGGAAGCGCGACTGAGGAGGTCGGGCGACCATGGCGCGCCTCCCTTCGTGGACAGGACTGCCGCATCTTGGGCGGCTCCCGCCGCGCGAGGGGACGCCGCCGTGGCCGCCAGGAATGGCGCCAGACTCCAAGGAAGTCCGCTCGCGCCCCCGAGCGGCCATGGCAGGAGTCGCGGCGTGCTTGCGGGGGCGGCCACGTCCCCGCTTGGGCGGCGGAGAGTCGGGCCCCTCCTGGAGTGCCTTCCCCTTCTCCGCGGCCGTGAATCACTTTGTCGACGCCATGGGTGTCGCTGCAAGGCGGCAAAGCAAATAGGAAGAAGAGGAAGCAAGCGGGACGGAGGAAGATATGAGCAACGGGGGCTTCAGCCCTTCCTCATTTATAGCCAGAGGGAGGCCAACCGCCAGCCTCCACGATCTAAGGTAATGATGATTTTCTTCTGCATGTAGCAGGGTCTCGTCAAGTCGGGCAGTTGCCGAGGCAACATGGGGTAGCGGAGACGCACGCGACCTATCAATCACCACACGTTAATCGAGGCCACAGGCTATTGGGCCCATGGTGCTCCGCACTTGACCCTTGGCTTTCGCCTCGAAGCCAAGTCTGAGTGCGCCTTGGGCCCAGGGGCTACTCTCGGCGTCCTGGGAATGGGGGTACCCAGACTTGCCTGCTTGCAGCCCAGGGCGTGGCTCCACCAACGGCATGGTACGGCCCATCTTCATCAACAACCACTCAAGACCCTCGCGAGGGGCCAAGCCTCGCGAGGTGGACAACGCCAAGACCTCCTGGGGGTAGCCTCCCTAGGCTGGCTCCCAAGGAGCAGAGATATCAATGCAAGGGTCACCTCACGAGGTTCACGTGACGTGAGCCATGACAACCAAGGCCAGGCGGGCGCCAGTGGGTGCAGGGTGCCAGTTTCCTCTTTGGTGCTAAGGAAGCGGGCAGGCGAGGAGTCCCGAGGCATCATGCAAAGGTTTCCATATCGATGTAACAAGACCATGACCAGCAGGACGGCAGGACGGAGGTCACCGCGGAGACCACGGCGGCGTCACCACCAGAGCCTTTGGCAGGCGAAGACCACCTTTTGTTAGGATAACTTGTAGTAGTTGTCCCCCTTCAAAATTGGCCGTTGTGGGATCCCTTCCCGCTTAAACATTCGGGAAGAGGGCCGAGGCCTCTATAAATAGGACTAGCCACCACCTTAGCAAGGGACGGATGATTGACTCCATCCTCACACACACAAGCTCACCGAGCTAAAGAACACCTCTCCTCAGCAGGTTGTTCATCCCTTGTACTAGTTCATCCTCAGCCTGCGAGTCAATCCACCACACCACACTGGAGTAGGGTATTAGACCGCAACGGTGGCCCAAACCAGTATAAACTCTCGTGTCACTTGTTCCTTGGGATCGACGAGCTAGGCCTAGAGATCGTTGCGAGAGTGAGCGAGGAAGGGAGAGATTTTCATGCGCACCCCGGTGTTCAAACCTCAAGGGTTTTCCAGAACCCGTAATCCGACAGTGGAGAGGCTGACAGCTGGGTCCACGGTAGCAGCAAGGAATTGCCTCCTTATTACACGCAAAATAATTATTCCTCCACCTGACAGCAGGGACCCACCTAACGGGGCACCGTATTTCGCGAAAAAAATGTTCCCCCCTCACTACTGGGACCCACCAGCTACATCTTCGCACAGAAGGAAGTGCCTGACAGTTAGGACCCACCTGGTCGAAGCGTACGTAGCATTGTCATTCTGGTCGCTAACGTGTATGTACATACGATCGGTATGTTTGCAGGCTGCAGCGATGAACCGTGGTCGTGTAAGGAAGGGCATGTGTCGTAGTATAGGCGCGCACATGTCGTAGTAGAGGCGTGCACGTAGCATGTACACGTACGTACAGCCAGGGTGCAAGAAAGAAATTACGGCCACGTACGTACATACGGGCAGGGTCTTGAACGCCTACTCGCGCATACGTACGGCCAGGGCTCATGTATATGGCTGGTCGGAATGGAGAAACTACGTCGTCGTCGTGTTCATGGGGAGCCAACCGGCTGGGTCGGAACGGAATGCGTCGCCGTGTTCATCGGGAGCCAACCGGCTTGGGTGGAACAACCGATGGAAACGAGGCTTGGCGTACTGCAGAACGGAGGAAACGGCCTTTTGTTCGACCGACCACGGTCGAAACGGGATCCTATTCATCGGGAAGGGTCTGGCATACCACAAAATGAAGGAAATGGACTTCTCTTGGTGGAAACGGGGTCCTATTGATCGGGAGGGGTGTGGCGTACCGCAAAATGGAGGAAACGGACTTGTGTTGGAGCGCTACGATCGAAACGGGGTCCTGTTCATCGGGAGGGGTGTGGCGTACCGCAAAACGGGACTCGACGAGATACTGTTCATCTTCACCGTCGACCTCCTCCGGCCTCTACGGGCTACTGTTCATCCACCGTCGACCTCCTCCAGCCTCCACCTACGACTGTTCATCCACGGGCTCCTGTTCATCCAGCCTCCACCGCGCGCTCCTCCACCGGCTATTGTTCAACCACCCCTCCATGGGCTACTATTCATCTAGCCCTCCACTGGCTACTGTTCAACCAGCCCTCCGCGGGGTCGTCTTGTTCATCCAGCCCTCCACGGGGTCCTATTCATCCACCCCTCCACGGGGTCATGTTCATCCACTGGCTCGATCGATCGGGGTACTGTTCATCCAGCGGCAACGGCCTCTACTGCCACGGGGTCCTATTCATCCCCCCCGGGAACTGTTCATCCACCCCCCCCGACAATGCTCACTGTTCATCTAGGGGCAGCAGGTTTGATCGGCTTCAGTTAGCAGCAGTAGCGAAGGAATCACTCGATCGGGTTCAGTTAACCGCCATCGATCGATCGCTCAGGTTCAGTAACTCGTAGCCTGCAGTGCAATCGCTTGGGTTCAGTAGGCGAACGCCTCGCTCGGGTTCAGTTAGAGCCCAATGCCTCACACCCACGCACGTACATGTATGAGAGAAACATGCATCGCTCGGCCCCCGACCACCCACCGTAACCGGGAACTCCCCGATATTTTCCTCGCCCTCGCTTCTACCACGTTTTTTTCCATCATGGACGGCCCAAAGAATGTCATGCAGCTACGTCTCCGGCCTGCCTAGGATGAAAAGCCCATTTTCTGTCATGATTTTTTGTCATAGAAGTAGGAGCTCACTACATCTATGATGATACCGGGTTTTGTCACAATTATCGTCATAGAAGTGTCATAAGTATGACAGAATGTTTTTTCGTTCGGCCCAAAATGTCACGGATGTGTCCTTTTTTTGTAGTGTCTATTGTTGTACCTCGTACTGATCCTTTAGAACAATATTTGCTAGACCATGAAAATGATGTGCACTTGCGTGAAAGAAATGAAATAGATAAAATATCCTTAAACACAATTTTCCTATAGAAACTCTAGGAGGTCCTCCTCCACCTAAAGGTGATCCTGTGTTTGAATTAAAACAATTGCCTAACACTCTGAAGTATGCTTATCTTGATGAGAAAAAGACATATCCTATTATTATTAGTGCTAGCCTTTGAGAACATGAAGAAGATAGATTATTAAAAATTCTTAGGAAGCACCATGCTGCTGTTGGATCTACTCTTGATGATCTTAAGGGCATTAGTCCCACTCTGTTAGCACAAGATTAATACGGAACCTAATGCTAAACCCATTGTTGATCATCAACGACGATTGAATCCTAAGATGAAAGAAGTTGTAAGAACTAAAATACCAAAGCTTCTAGAAGCAGGTGATGGCTCGTGTCCACGTTAGTATTTCCCCCGAAGAGGAAGGGATGATGCAGCACAGCTACAGTAGGTATTTCCCTCAGTGATGAGACCAAGGTTATCAGACTAGCAGGAGAACCATGCGACACTATGTAAATGGTAGCTGCACACAAAGAACAAATACTTGCAACCCGACGCGTAAGAGGGGTTGTCAATCCCTCCTGGGTAAAAGATAGATTGGTCTATAGTAGCAAGATGTTTTGGGTTTTTTGGAATAACAGATCTGAAAATAAAAGAGGCAAATAATAGATCGGAAAGCAAATATGATAAAGAATAGACCCGGGGGTGTAAGATTTCACTAGTGGCTTCTCTCGAGAAAAATAGCATACGGCGGGTAAACAAATTACTATTGGCCAATTGATATAGCTTCAAATAATTATGACGATATCCATGCAATGATCATTATATAGGCATCACGTCCAAGATTAGTAGACTGACACACCTGCCTCCATCTACTACTATTACTCCACACATCAACCACTATCCAGCATGCATCTAGTGTATTAAGTTCATGGGAAAACGGAGTAATGCAATAAGAACAATGACATGATGTAGACAAGATCTATTCATGTAGGAATAGACCCCCCTCTTGTTATCCTTAATAGCAACGATACATACGTGTCATGTCCCCTTCTGTCACTGGGATTGAGCACCGTAAGATCGAACCCATCACAAAGCACCTCTTCCCATGGCAAGAAAAATTGATCTAGTTGGCCTAACTAAACCAAAGATTCGAATAAGAAATACGAGGCTATAAGTAATGATGCTTATAAGAGATCAAAACTCAAATAACTTCCATGGATAAAATGAATCTGATCCCAACAAACACACACAAAAAGAGTTACATCAAATAGATCTCCAAGAGACCAATGTATTGAGAATCAAAAGAGATAGAGGAAGCCATCTAGCTACTAACTACATACCTATAGGTCTACAATGAACTACTCACGCATCATCAGAGAGGCACCGATGAGGATGATGAACCCCTTTATGATGGTGTCTAGATTGGATCTGGTGGTTCTGGAACTTCTGGCGATTGGAATTGTGTTTCGTCGACTCCCCTAGGGTTTTTGGATTTCTGGGGTATTTATAGAGCAAAGAGGCGGTGCGAGAGGCCACCGAGGTGGGCACAACCCACTAGGGCGCGCCTGGGCCCCCAGGCGCGCCCTGGTGGGTTGTGCCCCCCTCGGGGCACCCCTCTGGTACTTCTTTCGCCCATCTTGTGTCTTCTGGTCCGGAAAAAATCTCCAAAAAGTTTCGTTGCGTTTGGACTCCGTTTGGTATTGATTTTCTGCGAAGTAAAAACAAGCAAAAAACAACAACCAGCACTAGGCACTATGTCAATAGGTTAGTCCCAAAAATGATATAAAGTTGCTATAAAATGATTGTAAAACATCCAAGAATGATAATATAATAGCATGGAACAAGCAAAAATTATAGATACGTTAGAGACGTATCAACAGGTATAATCTATCTGATAGCTGATAGTAGATGGGTAAGTCATGTTCATTGTGTCCCTAAGAAAGGAGGTATTACTGTTGTTCCTAATGATAAAAATGAGCTTATCCCACAAAGAATAGTGACTAGCTATCGAATGGTAATTGCTATTAGAAAATTAAACAAAGCTACTAGAAAAGATCATTACCCTCTGTCTTTCATTGATCAAATACTAGGAAGACTATCTAAGCACACACACTTTTCTTTTCTTGATGGATATTCTGGTTTCTCTCAAATACCTGTTTCACAACTTGGTAAAGATAAAACCACTTTTACTTGACCTTCGGGAACTTATGCTTATAGACGTATGCCCTTTGGTTTTATGTAATGCACCTGCTACCTTTCAAAGATGTATGACTGCTATATTCTCTGATTTTTGTGAAAAGATTGTTGAGGTTTTCATGGATGATTTCTCCGTTTACAGAACTTATTTTGATGATTGCTTAAGCAACCTTGATCAAGTTTTGCAGGGATGTGAACAAACTAATCTTGTATTTAATTGGGAGAAGTGTCACTTTATGGTTAATGAAGGCATTGTCTTGGGGCATAAAATTTCTGAATGAGGTATTGAAGTGGATAAAGCTAAAGTTGATGCAATTGAGAAAATGTCGTGTCCTAAAGACACTAAAGGTATTTGTAGTTTCCTTGGTCATGTTGGTTTCTATAGGAGGTTTATTAAAGACTTCTCTAAAATATTTAGGCCTCTTACTAATATTTTACAAAAGCATGTTCCATTTGTTTTTGATGATGATTGTGTAGAAGCCATTGAAACACTTAAGAAAGCCTTAACTTCTGCACCTATTATTCAACCACCTGATTGGAACTTGCCTTTTGAAATTATGTGTGATGCTAGTGATTATGATGTTGGTGTTGTTCTAGGACAAAGAGTTCATAAGAAATTAAATGTTATCCATTATGCTAGGAAAACTCTAGACAGTGCCCAAAGAAAATTATGCTACTACTGAGACAAAAAATAGCAGTTGTGTTTGCTTGTGATAAATTCAAATCTTACATTGTTGATTCCAAAGTAATTGTTCACACCGATCATGTTGCTATAAAAGATCTTATGGAAAAGAAAGATGCTAAACCTAGACTCATTAGGTGGGTTCTCTTGCTATAAGAATTTTACTTACATATTACTGATAGAAAAGGAGCTGAGAATCCTGTAGCAGATAACTTGTCTATGTTAGAAAATATTCTTGATGAGCCACTACCTATTGATGATAGCTTCCCTGATGAACAATTAGTTGTAATAAATGCTTCTCATAACACTCCTTGGTATGTTGACTATGCTAACTATCTCGTTGCTAAATTTATACCGCCTAGTTTCACATACCAACAAAAGAAAAAATTCCATGACTTAAGACATTACTTTTGGGATTACCCACATATTTATAAAGAGGGAGTAGATGGTATTATTAGATGTTATGTACCTTAGCATGAACAGGAACAAATCCTATGAAAGTGTCACTTTGAAGCCTATGGGGGACATCATGCAGGAGATAGAACTGCTCATAAGGTATTATAATCTGGTTTTTATTAGCCAACTCTTTTCAAGGATGCCCGTAATTTTTTCTTGTCTTATGATGAATATCAAAGAATAGGTAATATCAGTAAGCGTCGGGAAATGCCTATGAATTATTCACTTGTTGTTGAACCATTTGATGTTTGGGGCTTTGATTATATGGGACCTTTTCCTTCCTCTAGTGGGTACACACATATTTTGGTTGATGTTGATTGTGTCACTAAGTGGGTAGAAGCTATTCCAACTAGCAGTGCTGATCATAACACATCCATTAAAATGCTTAAATAAGTTATTTTCCCAGGGTTTGGAGTCCCTAGATATTTAATGATTGATGGTGGTTCGCACTTTATTCATGGTGCTTTCCGAAAGATGCTTGCTAAATATGATGTTAGCATAGAATTGCATCACCCTATCAACCTCAATCTAGTGGTAAAGTTGAACTTAGCAATAGAGAAATAAAATTAATATTACAAAAAACTGTCAATAGGTCCCGATTGGTCTAAGAAACTTGATGATGCACTTTGGGCCTATAGAACAGCTTATAAAAATCCTATTGGTATGTCTCCATATAAAATGGTTTATGGAAAAGCATGGCATTTGCCTCTTGAGTTAGAACATAAAGCATATTGGAAAATTAAAGAACTCAATTATGATTTCAAACTTGATGGTGAAAAGAGGTTATTTGATATTACCTCACTAGATGAATGGAGAACCCAAGCTTATGAAAATGCCAAATTGTTCAAAGAAAAAGTTAAAAGATGGCATGACAAAAGAATCCAAAACTGGGAATTCAAAGTTGGTGAATATGTTCTATTGTACAATTCTCATTTTAGATATTTTTTAGGAAAACTTCTCTCCAAATGGGAAGGACCATATATTATCGAAGAAGTTTATCGCTCTAGAGATATCAAGATTAATAATGCCGAAGGTACCAATCTGAAGGTGGTCGATGGACAAAGAATTAAGCACTATATTTTAGGTACACCTATTAATGTTGAAACTAACATTATCAAAACCATGACACCGGAGGAACACATAAAAGAAACCTTCTAGAACACTCCAAAACCCTGGAAAAGAAGAGGTATGTGATACGGTAAGTAAACGGACTCCGAAAAATCCGTAAAAATATTTTCTATCAGTTTTGGAATATTAGAAAAAAGGAAAGTAAGAAATAATCGGGAAGGCAACCCAGGTGCCCACAAGACACCTGGGCGCCTGCCCCACCTGGCGCGCCCTGGTGGGTGGTGGTCCCCTCGGGCACCTTCCTGACTCCATTTTCCTTCCATATTCTTGTTTCAAGATAAAAAATATGTATATATACCCCGGGACGATTTGACCATCGCATCGCGGAGAAATCCTCTGTTCTTTTTGCGTGTTGTTTTCCTGGCAGATCTGAAAATATGTCATCTCAAGATTCAGAGGGAGAGAGCTATGTCGCTGATTATATCGCAAATCCCAAAGTCTATAGGGAGGAGGATCCTTGCGGTTGGACCACGGATGAGGAGGAAGACGCTGACATGGAGACAGCCAGGGATGATAGCTCCGATGAGGATGAAGATCCACTACCTCAACCTGGAGATACGCACGTGGAATTCAATAAGTCAAGCCTTCCTGACAAAAGAAACAAACCAAAGGCTGCAGGAGAGCAAGGCAGCATTATGCAAGAGGGTATTAAAGCTTGAGCAGGAAAATGATGATCTAAGGGAGGAATCTTTTATCCTCCGACACAAGTTGGAGAAAAAGACTACCTCTTCACCACCACCACCATCTTCATCACCAAAGGAGACTTGAGTACACGGATATGGGCACTCCCCTTGGCTTGTGCCAAGCTTGGGGAAGATGCCTCGGTATCGTATCGCCATCACTTTTATTACCTTTACCTATCTTAGTTTGATCCTTAGCTATTTCATGATTTAGTTGAATAGAAGTTTAGTATGATCTATTTTCAAGTGTTAGTTTCGTGATCTATCTATCTATGTAGTCGAGTGAGAGTTATATAATAAAGTTTAGTTTGAGTTTTTGCTTCTTTACTTTTATGTTTCAATCAAAATAAAAGAAAGTAACGAAAAATATCATATGCTAATCTTATGGTAAGTAATGACATCACATAAGGAGAAGTATAAGTGGCAAAATTTGTTGAAAGTTGACAAACATAGCATTGGTCAATAATGCAATTCATGAAAGAATTAATAAGGGAAGAGAAGATTCACATGCAAATACACTATCTTAGACATATTTTATGATTGTGAGCCCCCACTAAATATCTTATGTCAAACTGTTGACGTTGGACAAGGAAGACAACATAATGATTTATGTTTGTTCATATTCACATCGAAGTTATATTGTCATAGATCCTTCAACATGTGGTGCTTGCACAATATCTTTTCTAGCCAAAAATCCGCACTAAGTAGAGATACTACTTGTGCATCCAAAACCCTTGAACCCAAACTCATGTTTGATAGTCCACCATACCTACCTATGAATTGAGTAAGATCCTTCAAGTAAGTTGTCATCGGTGCAAAAAGGCAATAAAAACTGATAAAAAATTTGTTTGATCCTTTAGTGTAAGGGAAAATAAGTGTTGTACGAACTTGTGATGGCAAAGTAATAAAAGTGACGGATTGCATAATAAAGGTTGCTATCATAAGGGGCAATATAACATGACGTTATTTTGCATTAAGAGATTGTGCATACAAAATCAAAAAGCGCATGACAACCTCTGCTTCCCTCTACGAAGGGCCTATCTTTTACTTTTATGTGTTTACTTTTTATGCAAGAGTCAAAGTATTCTTCTCTATTCCTTTTTATTTTTCTCTTTGGAAAGCATCATGTGGCAGGGAAAGATCTAGGCACATATACCCGGTTGGATACGAGTAATCATGAGTTATTATTATTGACCTCACCCTGGAGGTGAATGAGTTGGGAGGCGAAACTATTAGCCCCTATCTTTCTATGTGTCCGGTTGAAACTTTTTGCTCATATATATGTTGTGAGTGTTAGCAATCATAGAAGATTAAATGATGATTGAGTATGTGGACTTGCCAAGAGGCTCCTATACGAGACCCTTCCTAAAAATATGATGAATTGTAGTTGCAAAGTTGACTGGGAACACAGTTTCTTGGTTTTCAATAATGTTTATGCTTTTTACTTCGATGTTGTGATGAATTGTTACTTGTTCATGAGAAGCTATATGATAAAGTTTGTTGTTGTTATAATAATGATCATGATGCTACTATGTCTGTATTTTGTTTTTATCGACACCTCTCTCTCTAAACATGTGGACATGATTTTCGATATTGGCTTTCGCTTGAGGACAAGCGAGGTGTAAGCTTGGGGGAGTTGATACGTCCATTTTAAATCATGTATTCCTACTGTTATATATAGTCTTTTTATGCTTTACAACACTTTGTGGAGTAATTCCAATGCCTTTTCTCTCATAATATGCAAGGTTTACACAAAGAGGGAGAATACCGGCCGTTGGAATTCTGGACCTGAAAAAGCTATGTCAGAGATACCTATTCTGCACATCTCCAAATGAGATGAAATTTTACAAAGAATTATTTTGAAATATATAATAAATATTGGAGAGAAGAACTACCAAAGAGGGGCAGCCAGGTGGCCACAAGATACCAGGGCGCGCCAGACCCTCCAAGCGTGCCCTGGTAGGTGGTGGGCTCCCTAGCCCACCTCCGGTGCCCATCTTCTAGTATATAAGGTATTTTGACCTAGAAAAATAAAGAGAGGACTTTCAGGACGGAGCACCGCCGTCTCCAGGCGGAACTCGGGTAGGAGCACTTTTGCCCTCCGATGGAGCGATTCCGCTGGGGGGAAGTTTCCTCCCGGAGTGGGAAATCGAAGCCATCATCATCACCAACAACCGTCTCATCTTTGGAGGCCAATCTTCATCAACATATTGAACATCACCATCTCATCTCAAAACCCTAGTTCACCTCTTGTGTTCAATCTTTGTACCAGAACCTTAGATTGGTACCTATGGGTGACTAGTAGTGTTGATTACATCTTGTAGTTGATGCTAGATGGTTTATTTGGTGGAAGATTATATGTTCAGATCCATTATGCTATTTAATATCCCTCTAATCTCGAGCATGGATATTATTTGTGAGTAGTTGCCTTTGTTCTTGAGGCCATGGGAGAAGTCATGTTGCAAGTAATCATGTGAATTTGATATTCGTTCGATATTTTGATGATATGTATGTTGTGATTACCTTAGTGGTGTTATGTGAATGTCGAGTACATGACACGGGCCTAAGGGAATGCATTGTGGAGTAGCTATTAGATGATGGGTTGCTAGAGTGACAGAATCTTAAACCCTAGTTTATGCGTTATTCCGTAAAGGACTGATTTGGATCCATATGTTTAATGCTATGGTTAGATTGTTATCTTAATTCTTATTTCATAGTTGCGGATGGTTGCGAGGGGGTTAATCATAAGTGGGAGGCTTTCTCAAGTAAGAACAACACCCAAGCACTGGTCCACCCACATATCAAATTATCAAAGTAGCGAACGCGAATCAAACCAACATGATGAAAGTGACTAGATGAAATTCCCGTGTGCCCTCAAGAACACTTTGCTTATTATAAGAGACCGTTCCAGCCTATCCTTTGCTACAAAAAGTATTGGGCTACTTTGCTGCACTTTATTTACCGTTACTTGCTCTTACAAATTATCTTACTATCAAACTACCTGTTACCGACAATTTCAGTGCTTGCAGAAATTACCTTGCTGAAAACCGCTTGTCATTTCCTTTTGCTCCTCGTTGGGTTCGACACTCTTACTTATCGAAAGGACTACGATTGATCCCCTATACTTGTGGGTCATCACTCTTTGTCGCACGTTGAAGGATTGTTATATGATTCAGTTATGTTAGCACTGTTGAGAGATTCCACTAGTGAAATTGTGAACCCTAGGCCTTGTTTCTAAGCATTGCAATATTGTTTGTGCTCACTTTTGTTACTTGCTACCTTGCTGTTTTTATATTTTCAGATTACAAAAAGCTATATCTATTATCAATACTACACTTGTATCACCATCTCTACAATTTACCATTGTATTTGGTGCGTTGGAGACACACGAGATTTCTTGTATTTGATTGCAGGGTTGTTTGAGAGGGACCATCTTCATCCTACGTCTCCCATGGATTGATAAGCCTTAGCTCATCCACTTGAGGGAAAATTGATATTGTCCTACATATCTCTACGCTTGAAGGCCCAACACGAGTATACAAGAATAAGTTGTGTAGTATAAATCAGTCCCTCTTTGGCAAACAAAACTCGAGATGTGCATGCTAATCTCCATGCATGGGATCGATATACACTGAAAGGACCAAAGAAACGGATCAATAAATTGAAGAAGGAGTTGGAGAAGTTGAAATCGGGCACCCAAAATTCTGAGAGTCGGGCGCAACTAAAGGAAGTACAGGTATTGACAGAGAACCTCTTGGATCAAGAGAAGATGTATTGGATCCAAAGAGGGAGAGCAAATTGGCTGCTGCATGGCAACAGAAACACAACCTACTTCTAGAAGACTGCGTTTGCAAGAAAGAAGCGTAATCAGATCAAAAAGTTGATGGATGATAATGGTGTATGCCACCAAGGAATGGATCCATTAAATAACACTATCAGGGAATATTTTTTGAATTGTTTGACTCAGAGGTGGTTGATCCTGATCCTACAGTTATCTCGAGGGTGCAAAGGCGTGTTACCTATGAAATGAACAATGTGCTTACGACACCTTTTTGGCAGAAGAAGTGAGAAAAGGCTTGTTTGATATAGGAGATTTCAAGGCCACGGGCCCAGATGGTCTTCACTCCATATATTATATAAGGTTCTGGCCAATGCTTGGAGATGATTTAGTTTAGGAAGTCCTCCAGGCCATTAACACATGCATAACTCCCCCTGGTTGGAATGATACAGTCATTGTCATGATACCTAAGAACAACAACCCAGAGAAGGTAACACAATTTCGTCCAATCAGTCTATGCAATGTAGTTTACAAGGTTATTTCGTTGCATGCCTTAAGCCTTTGCTTCCAGAATCATTTCTCCCACCCAGAGTGCCTTTGTTCCTGGAAGACTTACAACTAATAATGTTCTAATTGCGTATGAGAGTCTGCATGAAATAAAGAACAAGAAGAAAGGGAGGGAAGGATGGTGTGCAGTGAAACTTGATATGCACAAGGTGTATGACCGTGTGGAATCGGCATTTTTGGAAGCTATCGTGCTAAAAGTTGGCTTTAATGCAAGTTGGGTTGAGCTAGGTATGCAATGTGTCAAGTCCATGCAGTACAGGATGCATTTCAACTCATAGGAAACATAAAGTTTCAAGCCATCTAGCGGGTTGAGACAGGGCAATCCCCTCTCCCCTTATCTTTTCCTTCTCTGTACAGAGGGCTTGTCTGCCCTACTATCGCATGTTGAACATACTGGAGCTCTAGAGGGTGTTAAAGTGCATGGAGATGCACTGGTTTTGACTAACCTTTTATTTGCAGATGATTCGCTCATCCCGATGAAAGCAAACATCCAGAATGAGGAAACTTTGAAAGGAATTATTGACACATATTGTTTGGCATCTGGACAGCAAGTGAGTGTAGACAAATCAAGTATTTTCTTCAGTCCAAGTACACCTATTGAGACCAGGGCACATGTCTGCACCACCTTGGAGATTATGACAGAAAGCTTAAATGGTAAATATTTGGGGCTCCCAGCCAATGTAGGGCTGGATGGGAGTGACTGTTATAATTACCTAATTAACGGAATTATTCAGAGATTAATGGGATGGAAAGAAAAGGCTCTATCACTGGGAGGGAAAGAGGAACTTCTCAAATCAGCGTCTCAATCCATACCATCTTATGCAATGTCGGTCTTCAAAATCCCTAAAAAATTGTAAGGGAATAACAGACACGATGGCGCAGTTTTGGTGGGGTGATGATGCCGGTCATAGGAGAATCCACTGGTCCGCTTGGTGGAAAATGTGTATTCCAAAGAAAGATGGTGGAATGGGGTTCCGTCACATTCATTGCTTTAATCTGGCTCTGCTGGTGAAACAAGCATGGCATTTGTTGGACGACCCTAAGTCCTTATGTGCAACAATACTTAGAGCCAAGTATTACCCTGATGGTGATTTGTTGAGTTCACCCTTGAACAAGAAATCCTCATACACTTGGCAAAGTATTATGGAGGGGGTCAAAACTCTAAAACTCGGGCACATATGGCGAATTGGAGATGGACACGAAGTAAACATTTGGTCGAATGCTTGGATTCCTCAATCACCCTCTAGGCTACCGATTATTCCAAGAGGTAATAATCTGCTGTCCAAGGTTCAAGACTTGATTGATCCTACAACAGGCCATTGGGACGCGATGCTGGTGGAGCAAACCTTTTGGCCGGTTGACGTTCATCGGATACTAACCATTCCACTACCATCCTTTGACATGCCTAATTTTGTTGCTTGGCACCCTTCAAAACATGGCATCTTTTCAGTCAAACCGACCTATCTAGAGGTGTGGCGGAGTCACTATGAACATAAAGCCCCAAGGAGAAACTCCCTGAGCGCTGCTGCACCCAATCCAATTTGGGAATTTTTGCGGAAACTGCCCTGCCCTACTAAGGTGAGGATCTTCCTATTGAGAATGCTACATGGCACTCTTCCCTGTCGAGTCGGTCTCGCGGATAGGCATCTAAAAATTATGACAAAACGCCCGGCGTGTGAAAATGCTGAAAGTATGAAGCACATGTTGTTCTGATGCAACAAAGCAAAAAGAAGTATGGAAGAAATTGGGTTTGGATATCATCATTCAGAAAATATGTACAGTCGATCGAGTGGGAGAAGCGGTCCTGGAACATCTCCTGTCTCTTCCGGTGGACGAGACTATAGTCCTTGGTCAGAAGAATGGTAACTTAACCGTCACCTGCAGACTAAGGCATAGCCTAGTGATGGGAAGGGGCTGATGCCTTCCCACCCACCCAGGTTCAAGACATGGTACTTGCAATTTAGGTTTGTTGCACCAATTATACTGTATGGGGTTTCCTTACAGTCTTTCTGTCAGAAAAACTTAATCATCACCTGTTGGTTTCTGTGGTGGGAGAGAAGGAAAATTGCGCATGGTGAGCAAACAAAACAACCACGACAGATTGTTCTTTCAATCCGAGCCCTTGCTAAGAATTTTATTGTTGCGGCGGCCAAGTCAGCTGAGGAGAAAAGGAACCTGTGGTCAAGACCGCCGTCGGGATATACCTATGCCTCATTTGATCCGGATTTGCTCCAAGGCAGGGTTGGAGATGTTCTGCGTGATAGTGCTAGTAATTTCCTAGCAGCAAGCAATAATGTTGTTGGTGTTTGCATGGATGTGTTCATGGTCGAGGCTCTTGCCCTTCGGTTTGGACTGAACTTGGTAACGTCCGTGGGCTGCAACAAGTTGATAGTAAATTTAGACAATATTGATCTGATCTAAACAATGCGAGATGGAGGTAATTCTTCAGGAACGTCGGCTGCTATTCTTGATGATTGTCATCATATGGTCAGGGACTTCTCTCATGTGCGGTATGAACACTGCCATAGAGAAGCTAATGTTGTTGCAAATGAACTAGCTAGACTTTGCAAATCCCCCCCCACCCCACCCCCAAACTCTTGGTTTGTTGAGGCACCCGAGGCCGTCACTCCTTTGCTTGTAAGTGATACTGTTTTGATTACTAGCTAATAAAGGGGTGTTGAGATGTTAAAAAAATGCCTACGAAACTAAGAACAGATGCAGAACTTGTAATAATAAGTAAAGAATTAAGGGAACACAATGAGAAAAACATGGGGATTTCCCCCAAGGTTTGGATTATTGGTGGCGGGGTGGTTTGTACATAAAACCATAAGTTCATCAATATAGATCATAGAGGATCTAACTCATCTATTCCACCATGGCAATCACTCAGGAAGGCTCACTCAGGGTAGATATTCACAAAAAGACAATCTTCAAGCCTTGTACAAACTTCTTGGTTTCTTTGCACACTTAAAGGGTCTCAGTGACACTAACCGTCTAAGAGGCGTACAACTTATGAGAGTAACAAGCAAAAGCAAGGCCACTTGGATGAACTCCCAAACAAGGTCTGCAATTAACACACACACACTCTCTCTCTCTCTCCCTCCCCCCCCCCTCTCTCTCCCTCCCTCCCTCCCTCCCTCTCTCTCTCTCTATCTATCTCTATCTCTATCTCTCAGTAGGTTTAGAGAAAAGAGAGGTAATTCAAGCAGCAAATGCATTCTCAAAGGTATAGTTCTGATATAAAAAACATATCTTCAAATCACCTCCCACTAAAGGGTGTGGGGTCTATTCATACAAAAAATAGAAAGCCGACTCTTGAAGTCTAAAATCACCACCCACGATGCCCCCCAGGTGGGTCCAGGCCCCTCCATCATTCTGTCCCGAAACTTCTTTAACATTTAATTTCTTTTTCTTGTCTTCAAAAAATTGTTTCTCTGAAAAGTCTAAAAAACAACAACTAGCAATTGGCACTGATTAATAGTTTAGTCCTGAAAATGATGAAAATTGATGCCAAAACTATACCATTATGATATCATTATAGGATGAAGCAAGCAAAAATTATATATATGTTTAGGACGTATTAGAGGCCCAACAATGTCTATAAGAATAGAAGTGTGTAGTAGACATCAGTGTGCGAGAGAGAGACCCTTAGATATAATTGATCATTACACACTTTTTCATGTAGTTCGAAGGAGCTGGACGATTTGCTCGAAGGCCTCAACTAAACTAAAAGAGGCAACTTTCAAGTAACCTGGAGGGTTCGAACAAAACTCATCTGGAAGCTCCGAATAGTATTGGTTCACCCGCACACGCTACTGGACATTGTTCGGAATATCCAACCGAGTTGGTTTGGAATATTTGAGCGGGGGTACATAGGCTTACATAAGTCCTCCGGTGGCACCGAATGGAGTTGTCATGATGGATTAGGGTTTGCAACGACTATCTTTGAAATGGATCAGATGATCCGAAATGGATGTTCCTCGGTGGCTTCGAACACTAAGATGAATTAGAGTGAGAGGGAAATGGTTGAGATGGTTTGGAGTTTGATCTCGATGCACATAGCAAGAAAAGCATCACCACTCATCTTTGAACCCTTGTGATAGTATTGGCATACCCATAGACTCATCGTGATACTGATCACTAAACGATAAATATATGTCTTAGCTTTGTCGCTCAAGAACTATGGTCAGCAACCATCTTCCTAGTTCCATTTCTTGGGATATAGTCTGGAAATACACTCGAATGATCATTGGTCCCTTAAGGTATACTGTCATTGATCATAAACAAA
>NC_041382.1:175010325-175013214 GCF_002162155.2 Triticum dicoccoides | reverse complement strand
ACGTCTTATATAGGGAGTAGTAATTTGTAATCGTATTAGTTTTACATAGGGAGTAGTAATTTTTAATGCTTTCTTGTAATCATGTCATGTAATCGTCAAACTGAGTAAAAGCCACTGAAATGTCACGCAAGATGAAAACCTAAGTTAGCATAGTTTTATTCCTTTGACCGAAAGGAATTTAGGGCCAGAAGGCAACTCGTTCCCATAAATGTTTGGAGAGGCATTAGAGTGCTCTTGGAGCTAAAATGACAACTTCTTTACAGAACTTAGTGTCACTTAAATTCGAGCACTACTTCTAAGCTTTAAGAATGCTAGCCAAACTTCCTTGGATGTTGTTTTTCGCATTCTTGTCAAACGGGTCGTCTCCAATGTAAAGATCTAAGATAGACTGGCACAAGAGCTTGTTCTGGATACTTCCCACATCTTCTCCTTCAACTACACATAAATGAAGATCTTATTAATCAAGACTTGTAATAACCTTTTAATGAACATAGGAAAGTCATAGGTAGGTGAAAGAAATACCGTATGGAACATAATGAGGATCTTTACCATTGCATACAAATGCCACAAGTGGAATCCTTACTTTCTAAGAACGAGCAGCAGTGATGGTTTATACCCAAAAGTAGATTCCACACAATAAATGGAGTCAATATAGCTTTTGTTCGTACCAAAAATTCTATACAGCTTTTACCGTTATTAGTGCAAGTAGTCACCATTTGCTGGACTTTTTTTCAAGTATTAGCAAATACAATGAAAAATGTATAAGTTATTAACAATAATAGATTGATTTCATTATTCCTTTCAGTAATCTCCATGTCGAATACATGAATCAAATGAGTGAAGAAAAGCAAGTGTATGCTGACTGGTACTCGGATACTGAATACAAGCCAATTCATTGTGAATAACCCACATATCTTTCTGACTCTTAAAATCTTTCCTTTCTTCCATCAACACAAATCATATCATCTAAAAATAAAGGGAAACGAAAACAGAACGACTTACTGCTTATTTTAAGAACGTGATTTGATTCCCTCGAAAGCTCAATTACAGATCCCTTTGGTAATTTGTACTCATCCTTGAAAAGTGAAACAAAACTGCAGAAGATCAAGGTGTCAAAATCAGATGAGAAAATTAGATATTGATAGTTGAACTTGGCGAGCATAGGATATGCTAAGATTGGACGATATGATTAAACACAACAATGGAGCAAGTATCATCCAAGTAAACCAACACTGACACACTTCAGCAAATATAGTCTGAATATTTCAGGACTAAGTTGGCCGATTATAAAAGATACTGGTCAGATAACAGTTTTGGCATGTAACACCAAAGCTCCTTAGTTGTAGCACCAGAATAAGAAATTTCCTTCAGTATGAAACGGAACACATTCAGGTCTCTAACAGCCCTACATTGTAGATGGATTATTAACAACGGCAGTTATGATCAAGTGCCAACATTGTGTCAGTGCCATTAAGGTACAGTCCAGCAGGGTCGTGCCTCCCTTCTCCACCGAGGTAGACGAGAGCGTTGGGTAGACGAGAGCTCCCTGCCGGCCGCCACCCCGGCACCGGCAGCCACCGCACCCGTCGCCGCCCACGTGGGCGCGGCGTCCACCTTCCTGCCGTGTGCCCCCGTCCGCGCATGACAGCCACCTTCACGGAGCTCCGTCGTGCAGCCTGGGGTCCCTTCTCGAACCCACACTTTAGTCGTCCACTCCCGAGGTACGTCGTTCATCTGGTTTGCTCTCTTCGTTGGTGCTCTTTAAGCTGCAGCCCTGGTCGTGCCTCCCTTCCTTCTCCTCCGCCCGCCTCGCGCCCCTCCGTTGCCTCGTCGGGCTGCGCCTTGGCCATGCACGGCAGCAGCTTCGAGGATGCCATGTTGGCCAAGTATGGTTGCGGCACGGTGGCACAGGTGGCTGGCCCTCGCCGGCCCGCCGGCATCCTTGCCGTCGTCCGCAACGAAGGCGTCTTTCTTGCCCCTAGTTTTTTCGCTTCCATGCTGGTCAGCTGGTTCGGTGGCTTCGCCAACGGCTACCAAGTTCGTCATCTCCAGCCTGGCTCTTTCCTCTTCCAAGTTGCGCATACGTCCATCGCCAAGGAGATCGTGCTCCGCGGTTCCTGGAGGTCGGGCATCATTGCGATCGACATGTCCCTTTCCAGTTTGGCCCTTTCCGGTCTCCTCGAGGTGTCACGCTCTATGCGCTCTGCATGCCATGTGACGAAGCGACAAGCTTGGCACGTCAACTCTCTCCTGCCATCGATCCTTGGTCCAGGGCCGGCTCCGTCCGCTTCGGACTCGGCTTGCAGCCCATCGAGCGTCTCCTCCCCGCGTGCCCAGGTTTTCGGGGGCCAGTGTGCTGCAACCCGGGGCTGCGACGCTTATGGCAGCGCCCAGCCCGAGGGTCATCATACTTCTGTGCACCTGCCCTCCCCTAGCGCTGTCGCCACGCTGGCGTCGCCGCCGCCCCAGGGCCAATCCCCAGCCGTCTACGGCTCGGATCCTGCGGGATCTGCTTGCAGCGCTTCGGCTGACCCCAGCGCCCCCAGCTCGCCTCTCTGTCTGTGCATGGTGATGCGCCATACAAAAGAGCCTTGCTCTCCACCAGGCCGTCCGTCTCCGCTGCCTCGCGCGCCACGCCAAATCTGCTTTACAGATTTGCTAAGCCTAAAAACCCGCACAAATGTTGCTTCCGCTGCCTCTCCTAGTCATCGTCGGCGGGATTGCCGGGATCCCGTCGTTTGCTGGTGTTGCCGCCTGGTCGGTCATGTCAGCTTTCAATGCTCTCTCCGCCCCCGGCGCTCACCCCAGCCCAGCCCCTCTTTAAGTGCCGCCCCCCTCGCCCATAGTTCGTCACCTCCAACACCTGCTTCCTCTGCGCTTGTCCTCCAC
>NC_041382.1:175008595-175010028 GCF_002162155.2 Triticum dicoccoides | reverse complement strand
AGCCATGGAGCCCGTGGTGCATGGTCGCCCCACCTCCCTCGACATCCACTACCCCATGATCGCCGACCAAAACTCTCTCGTTTGCCTCGTTGACATCGTCCCACCACGCCCGGCTTACTTGGCATGGCTAAAGCGCGTCCTCCGCTACCAGCTTGGCATCTCTGTCGTTCGGTTCGCGGGCTGCTCGGTGGGCACTGTCTTTGCTATCTTTCAGCGTGAATCCGAGCAGGCCGCCGCCATGCGTGCCAGTCCTATCTGCCTTGGCAATCGCAAGATCTGGATCCGGCCGCACAATGCCGGTGACAATGCTTTTTCCTTCTCCTATCGCTGCGTTGTTAGCATCTCCCTTGAAAAGATGCCGCTGGAGCTGTGGAATAGGAGAGGGGTCGCTGCCAGTGTTGCGGGCTTCGCCAATCTCTTCAGGCTTGAGCATGCATGCCTCCATGGTAGCAAGTTCTCCTCCATCTTCGTGCTTGTCAAAGTCGAAGCCCTCCACCATATCCCACACCACCTCACCTTCCATCGCGTCGATGGCAATGGCATCTACGCGAACGTCATCATCAACGAAATTTGGGATGTGGCCCGCTCCCTCGGCGCGCCAACCGCACCGCCCCGGCCTACCGGGCTGGTGGAAGGGGGCGGCGCCAGCAGCTCGCTCCAGCACGCCATGCCACGACAGGGGCATGCTCACCCCCGGCCTGCGTTGTGCAGCTTTGGGGGCAATGAGGGCATGGCTGATCAGGCCCTTCGTGCTTTCCTCCACCCCGAGATGGCCTCGGTCCGGGACTGCCTCGCCATGCTCAAGGTCGCAGTCAAACCAAAGCTCATCAAGAACGCCACCTTCTCCCTTCCGACGGTGGCGCAGATCGGCCATGAGGACGAAGGCAGGCATTGCCTCCTTTCCTCCCTGCTCGCCGCCGACACGCGCGTGCCGCGGGTGTCCGTCTCCTTCGACCCTGAAGAGCTGCAGTTCTCTTTCAAGTTGGAGCTTGCCAACCGGCGCTCGGTCGTTGGGACCATCCCGGTGCGGCCGCTCTCCGTGGGCGACGGCTACTTCCCGTGCTTCAGCTACACCTCCGAGGAGCTCACGCGGGAAAGTTGCAGGTCCCTCCTTTTCAAGTTCTGGCCCAAGCTGCTCGATGGCAGCCTTTGCCCCCACACCCTGCCTCTGCTGCCTTCAGTGGAGTGCAAGTATCCACCCAAGCCCAATGTGCCTTCCAGCCTCCTGCCCGCGGTCGCCCCCCCCCTCTCTCCCGGGGACGGCCCGCTCCTCCCCGCTGCTGCTTACTTTCCAGCCCAGGCCCATCTTAAAGCCCACCAGATTCTCACCTCCCGGCCCATCTGCTCGCGGCCAGCCAACCGCATCCCCAGGCCTGAACCTGGTATCCTGCCTTGTGGTCAAGCCTCGCCTGTGGCGCTGACTGACCTTATGC
>NC_041382.1:175007241-175008353 GCF_002162155.2 Triticum dicoccoides | reverse complement strand
TGCCGCCGACGAGCTCCTCTCTGCAGCTCCTTGACCCCCAGGTGGGCCAGGCGAATGATCAGCGCGGCTTGTCTCCTGGCGCGCTCGATCTGAATCTGGTACCGGCCTCTGACGGGGGCCAGGGGGCCGTCGGCGGTCTGGAGGCTGCGCTCCCTGCCTTGGAGGGGGCTATCTCCCCGCGACGCAGCCGACGCCTCTGGGATGCGCATGATGGGGTGCGTTTGGGCTCCGTGGAGCGTGCAGCCAAGCGCAAGGCGGCGGCGTCCGACGCGGATGCGGACCCAGGCGCTGGCCCTTCCCGCTGCACTGGCCGTTCCTCGTCCCGCCGCAAGAAGGTCAAGACAGCGGCGATTTCAGGCCTCCTCGAGCTGCCACTGCTGTCAACGCCCTCCCCTCTGACCAGGAGCAAGCTGAAGCAAATCGTGGAGATCTGCGATCTTAATGCGACTGCCATCCTCGACCAAGTCACCGCGCGCTCCTCCCCCGCCACGTCTTCAGTTTCAGCCGGTTCCCCGTGATGGGAATAAGCCATGCTCAGGTCCGTGGTGACCCGCGAGTGTACGCGTACGTGCCAGGTCAATGGCGACCGGGCATGCGCAGGTGTGTGCGTGAGTGCATGTTCGTTAGAGATAGTCACGGGATAGGGGTAGACGCTAGCGATCCATGCGGGTTCCAGCCGCGCCCAGCGCGTAGGAGCGCGTCGTGAGCGCAGGCGGCGCATGCGGATCGTGGGGCGTGTACGTGCGCATCATGGGTGTGTGAGCAGCGCGTGTATAAGGTCTCCCTCGGCCTGTGTAACTTGGAGTGGTGCCTGGGAACGAGTTCGTGCTCGTGGTAGTGGCGTTCGAGCGCCGGAAACCTCCTGTGTCCACCTGTGTCTTCTTCTTCCCTTCTTCTTCTACCTCGGTCCGCTGCAGAACAAGAGAGCTGCGGAGAGGTAGGCGAGAGCTAGGGCTAGACGGCAACAACAATTGGTATCAGAGCATCGGGTTCGGAGGAGCTTGCTGGCGATGGCGCTCGTCCCGTGCGGCGGCGGAGGACGGTGATGCCGGGCGCGCGGAGAGCGCGGCGGCCGCGGCGGACCTGCGCGGTGGCGCAGAGGCTGCGGTGGC
>NC_041382.1:174980491-175006588 GCF_002162155.2 Triticum dicoccoides | reverse complement strand
GGTGCGTGTTATGGGTGCGCACCGGACGCGTCGGGCGCGTCGGGACCGCGGGCGTGGACCGCGTCGAGGCGCTGGACCTGGTTGCGCAGATCGCGTACGTGCGCGACGGGAGCGCGGGCCGGGAGCGCGGCGACGTGGGGAGTGCGCGCGAAGGGCACGGCGGTCGCGGAGACGAGGAGGTCGCGAGGGACCTGCGTGGTGGCGCAGAGGCCGCGACGGCTCGGCGCGACAATCGTGGAAGGTGCGCGGCACGGAGACGCGGCGTGGCGGCCCACGGGACTGCGGGCTGCTGCAGCGGGAGCGAGCGGAGGCTTGTGACGGAGACGCTGCGGAGGCATACATGGCGACGTGACGACGACAACGACGGAAGCTGCACCAACTCCGGCGACGGCAGATCATGGCTTAGGGCGTGAATGATGGGAATAAGCCATGCTCAGGTCCGTGGTGACCCGCGAGTGTACGCGTACGTGCCAGGTCTGTGGCGACCGGGCGTGCGCAGGTGTGTGCGTGAGTGCATGTTCGTTAGAGATAGTCACGGGATAGGGGTAGACGCTAGCGATCCATGCGGGTTCTAGCCGCGCCCAGCGCGTAGGAGCGCGTCGTGAGCGCAGGCGGCGCATGCGGATCATGGGGCGTGTACGTGCGCATCGTGGGTGTGTGAGCAGCGCGTGTATAAGGTCTCCCTCGGCCTGTGTAACTTGGAGTGGTGCCTGGGAACGAGTTCATGCTCGTGGTAGTGGCGTTCGAGCGCCGGAAACCTCCTGTGTCCACCTGTGTCTTCTTCTTCCCTTCTTCTACCTCGGTCCGCTGCAGAACAAGAGAGCTGCGGAGAGGTAGGCGAGAGCTAGGGCTAGACGGCAACAACACCCCGGCCTTCAGCAGCTCGTCCGCGTCATCTGTGCGTGTCCTCTCCAGCCTCAATGATTAGGCTTTCGCTTCTTGCTGATGTTCTCATCTGGTTGCGCCTGGTTATGCCCAGTTATGCACTCTTTCGCCTATGTTTGTTCGTCCGCCTTGTTAGTTGGTTGGTCAGTGTTGGTACGGGCTGTGTGTTTGCCCTTGTATCTGGATTCGGCTACTCCGGTCCTAGTCTGTTTCGTGTCCACCCACGGGTGCCTCTACCTAGTTCCTCGTGTTCTTAGCACCTGCCTGTTCCATGATCTGGGTTGTATGTTCTCTGTTTTACCATGAAGATTTTAAACTGGAATGTGCGCGGCCTTGGTGATGACGATAAGTGCTCCCTTGTTCGAGATGCTATAACCTCTTGCTGCCCCAACATTGTTTGTTTGCAGGAAACCAAACTGCCTCACCTCACGACGATCAAGCTCCGATCCCTCCTGCCTGCCTCTTTCCAGGGCCAGGCCGTCACCCCCTCTGTGGGTGCCGCAGGTGGCATTCTTGTTGCCTGGGACACTTCCCTTGTTCAAGGCCAGATCATCGACACACACAGATACCACGTCACTCTGAAGATGCACTCAACCTCTTCTGACACTGCCTTCCAGATCACTGCTGTGTATGCACCTTGCTTGCAAGAGGAACGGGCTGCTTTCTTCGATGCCCTCAATATGGTTGCAGCTGACGAAGACACACCATGGGTCGTCTTGGGCAACTTCAACATGTACCGTTTTGCACATGAGAAGTATTGCGGCCGTTTCAACTGCGGCCTCATGGACATGTTTAACACTTGGATCAGAGAGATGGGTTTGGATGACATTCAGATAGACAATCGACTTTTTACATGGTCAAACAAAAGGGCCCGTCCCACTCTCGTCAGGTTGGATCGAGTGCTGGTCAATGCGGCGTGGAATCTGAGTTTTTTGCAGTCCCAGGCCGCCTGTGTACCTGCAGTTACCTCCGACCACACCCCAATTCTGCTGCAGTTCAACGCCGACGTGCCCAAGAGCAAGTTCTTCAGGTTCGAGAACCACTGGCTCGAGATGCCAGAGGCCAGGGAAATCATTCAGGACTGCTGGACCCGTGGTACAAGAGTGTTCAAGTCCTCGGCCTCGCTCATCAGCTTCAAGATGAGGAGAACCAGAGCTGCTCTACGACAATGGTGTCGGCGCAAATCCAGCCTCAAAACTCTGCTAGTTAACAACAAACATGTCATCAGTTTCCTGCAGACTGTCGAGGAAAAGCGGCACCTGTCTCTGATGGAAGTGGTTCTTCGTGAAGCTGCTACTGCCAAGGCCGAGCAACTCATCCTTTGGCAAGCAGCCATGTGGCGTCGCCGGGCCAAGCTTAGGTGGTGTGTCGATGGTGACGAGAACAGCCGCTTCTTCCATGCGGCTGCCAACGCACAACATCGACGCAATCAGATCAGGGCCCTTGCCCATGACGGTGTGCTGCATTATCACAACAGCCGGCAACTTGCCATTGCAACTCGCTACTTCATGGATGTTTTGGGTCAGCCCAGCCCCTCTCTGCCAACGCTTCAGCTCAACGTTCTGTACACTGGTGAGGACATGGTTGACCTTTCGGAGCTTGCCAATACATTCTCATGGGCTGAAGTGGTGCGCGCCATTAGCCAGTCGCCAAACAACAGAAGCCCAGGGCCCGAAGGTTTCACGAACGAGTTCTATAAAGCTTTCATGTCTCTTCTGAAGGACGACATGCTCGCTCTACTCACGGCTTTCCACAATAATCGTCTGCCTTTGGGGGGTATCAACACAGCCTACATCACTTTGCTTCCCAAGAAAGACACCCCGCTGGAGATGTCTGACTTCAGACCTATCTCGTTGGTGCACAGCACGCCTAAGCTGACGTCCAAGATCCTGACAAACAGGCTGCAGAGAAGAATCCCGGAGTTAGTCCACCTTCTGCAGTCAGGGTTCTTGCAAGGCAGATCTATCACTAAGAATTTTGTGTTGACCGCGGAGATGGTGCAAACTACACATAAAAGGAGGATGCCTGTTATAGCACTGAAATTGGATTTCCGGAAAGCCTTCGATTCGGTTAGTTGGACTGTCTCTTTCAAGTGATGGAGGCTCAAGGTTTCCCCTCTAAGTGGTCCCAGTGGATCAACTCCCTCCTCTCCTCGGGCAATTCTCGTGTGCTGATCAACGGAGAGCTGGGTGATCCCATTGTGGCCAAACGAGGTTTTCGCCAAGGAGACTCTTTGTCACCCTACTTATTCTTGCTTGTGGCTGACGTCCTCCAGAGACTCTGTCTGCACCACTTCAGAAATGGCAACCTTATGCACCCGCTGGGGCCTGACGTCCTCGACTGTTTTCCGGTCTTAAAGTACGCAGACGACACACTGATCATCTTCCGTGGAGATGTGCAGCCGGCGGGCATGATCAAGAATATTCTGTCCGCTTTCTCTGATTTCTTCGGCCTACAAATTAATTTCCAGAAGAGTACGCTCGTACCGATCTGTGTGGATGAAGGTACAACCGTTGAGATCGCCTCTCTGTTAGGGTGCCCGGTGTCCTCTTTCCCATGCAACTACCTCGGGCTGCCTCTGTCCGTTCATAAAATTAAGCATGGAATGCTGCTGCCGGTCATTCACAGAGTTGATCGTAGGCTTTCTGGTTGGCTGGCCTCCTTTCTATCCTGGGGTGGTAGGCTCACTCTTATCAACTCAGTTTTAGCTGGCATCCCTACATACTTCATGCAATGTTTCCCTTGGCCCAAGGAATCACTGGATAAACTAGAGGGCCTGCTTCGTGCCTTCTTCTGGCAGGGCAAGAACAAGGTGAAAGGAGGGCAGTGCAATGTGGCTTGGAGTAAAGTTGTGGTGCCTCGGATCAAAGGTGGGTTGGGGATTATAAATCTGGAGGCACCCAACAAGGCTATGATATGTAAGTTCGTGGCCAGAATTCTTCAGTCATCCGACATCCCATGCTACCGTTGGTTCGCTTCCCAGTACTGCAGTGCTTCTCTACCTCATGATACCAGAGCGCGGGACACTGCCGTTTGGAAAGGTTTCAAGGCCTGCATCCCTCTAGTCATCTCTTCTTCGAGATGCGTTGTCGGAAGTGGCGCCCTTGTTTCTTTCTGGCACGATCAGTGGCTTCCTGAAGGCAGGCTGCGACTGCTTCTCCCGGTGCTGTTCTCCTTTGCTCGCAACCCTTTCTGCTCCGTGCAGTCGCAGTATGAAGAGGAGGGCCGGCGCTTGTCTCTGCATCCAAACCTGACACACACTGCAGCCCTACAGCTTACGCGGCTCATGCAGTTGATTGCGCATGTCACCCCCGACAACTCCAGGCCTGATTCCCGCGCACCGCTCTTCCTTGGAAAACAGCTCAGCACAGGCCATTTTTACAGTCTGCTTAACTTCAGAGGTGTGCGTTGGGAGTATGCTTGCTGGGTCTGGGATCCAATCATACCACTCAAATACAGGATCTTCCTCTGGTTGCTTCTTTGGGGCCGTCTCAACACCAGGGATTTCATGACAAAGAAAGGCTGGACTGCAGTGTCTCCCTCCGCATGCTGTGACCTCTGCCCAGCCTTGGAAACTGTCCATCATCTCGTGCTAAGATGCCGGTATGTCAATGCAATATGGGATAAATTGCTGCTGGCCACCCTAGCTTGCTCCTTCCCAGATATCCAGTCTTTCGTCACTGCGGCTGCCAGCCAGTTACAGTTCAACAGTAAATGGAATGTTGCCTTTGCCGCATCTGCTGTCGCTCTGTGGCATGCCAGGAATGATCGGACCTTTAACGACAACAGATGGAGCGTGACCCACATTCGATCCTATGCTGCTAACTTGCTACGTTTATGGGCCAGCAGAGCTTCAAAACAGTGTGACAAAGAGGATCTGCACACTTGGGCTGTGATGCTTGGGTCGTAATTTTTTTTAGGGTAGAGCAAAGCTGTCGCATGCAAGCTTGCATGCATCTATCCTCCTCCCCCTCTCATGTATCCACCCCACCCCCCTTCTAGGCTGCTTGTGGCCATGCACCATGGTGCATTTAGCAAGACTTTGTTCACAACTCCAGGCTTCAGCCTGCTTTGAAATATAAAGATGGCCTTGAGCCATCTTTCTCTTTCAAAAAAAAAAGTGCCATTAAGGTAATCCGACCACCTGAGCTCCAAAACTTCAGAAAAGTGAACAATCCACAGCAAAAATAATGGCCAGTTCGATTACACACAACCTAACTAAAAAATGGTTCGAGTCTTCACGAGATTCATGTAATATGCATCCTAAAATCTTTCTAGGTCCAGTTTGAAACTAAATGCAATATAGATATCTAGTTCCTTTTGTCAATCCTAAACTGAACTTGATAACCATGGCACTATTCATAACTGTGGTTAAAAATTATAACTAAATCAAACATAGGATGAAGACAGCACTGCATCCAGCCAGTCTGCAACTGCAAACCAGTATCAAGGATGTATATTTGCTTCTCTCAACAAGAGCACATCATCAAGAGCCAGAATTGCATTTACCTCTGAAGCAACTCTTTGGTGTCTGACCCCCCAAACTTCTGAAGCCTGCTTCCTACACTCTTCTCAAAAGCGCTCCGAACTGAACCAATGCTCAGCCTCCCATAAACTATCTGAAGCCTGACCGTCATACGAATGTCACGCTCTAGTGCATCGTTGATCAGCTCATCATTTTCCTTCAGATCAGAGATGGGAAGCTTCTGGTACTTGTCCCTCAGCTGCTTCAGATCGCTGTCATCCGCATAAACGCCTGCACAGAGCAACATTTCACAATCTCTTCTCGGCGTTGCAGTTTACAGCATTTTACGATCTGTGTCGATGTTGCAGTTTCCTTTTCTACATTAGATATGCGATGCGACTAGAGGTGTCAATGTAAAAAAAGGAAGGAAATTTGATTAGTAGGTTACCGAACGCGTAGACGTCGATGGACTTGAGGCCGAGGATGGTGGTCTTGCGGAGGCCAACGCCGAGGAGGCGGCGCCCGCCGGCGGTCTCGGCGGGGAATGCGGCGCCGGTGCGGGGCTCGACGTTGCCGGGGGCGCCGCTGTCGGCAAGGGAGAGGGAGGCCCAGAGGGATGCAGAGTGTGACGGGCGCGGGAGCGGCCGACCGGCAGATTTGGCGGTCAGGGCGAAGCCGGCTGCGGCTGCCGCAGCCGCGGCGGCGGCAATTGCGGCGGCGATGGCGGCACGGTGGGGAGGCGGCGGGGTGGGGAGGTGGGCGAAGGTGGCGGCGGGGAAGCGGAGGGACACCATGGCTGAGGCGGAGCGGAGGCCGGAGGCGCGTGCAGTGTGCTGTGCGGTGTACTGTGGTGTCTGGTGTGGTGTGGCCGCGTGGGGGACGGAGCACGCGATGTGGACGGGCGGCAGTTGGCGCGTGGCGACGGCAGCAGCGGGGTGGCACCCGGAAACACAGCCAGAAAGTCTTGCAATTTTCGAATTAATTTTGGACGAAACACGAACATGTAGATTTTGGACAAAAAGCAGTTGGGTTCGTGTTGTGAAAAGAAAGAGTTGTGGAGGGTGTAGCCGCTAATAAGACCAAGACTTGTACTTCCTCTGTATTTTTAGATCACGGTAATCTAAAAACTTTTGTATTAATTTATAGAGGGAGTAACTTGTAAGTGTTTTGTTTTCAATCGACCACAGGACCACCAATAACAACGGAAGATGACAGCTATGTCGGTTTCCGATCTCACTAAGGGGTTGTGTGAACAGATGGCAGCTACGATATGCGGATTTTTTGGGCAAAACAAGATAATGATCAGAAGATACATTGTTTGTCCGCTGAGAAGTTGACTCTTTCCAAAAAAGAAGGTGGTTTGGGATACAAGGATCTCCATGTGTTTAATTTGGCCATGCTCACTAAACAAGCGTGGAGATTGTTAGAACACCCTGATTCACTTTGTGCTCGAGTTCTCAAAGCGAAGTATTTCCGTGAAACCGACATACTGCATGCTACACCCAAAAGGGAATGTTGTATGTGTGGCATAGTATCTTACAGGGAATTGAAGTGGTTAAGAAGGGAGTCATCAAGCGTGTCGGTGACGGCTCGACAGTGAAGATCTGGGAGGACTCGTGGCTTCCTAGAGACTGGGACGTGAGACCGATGACACATCGCCGGAACGCTGTCGTCTCAACTGCTGCTGAGCTGATGGACGCATTCTCTGTGGCATGGGACTAACAGCTAGTGCGGTCAATATTCTGGGCACCAGATGCGGACTTGATCCTAGCTTTGCCCATTAAAGAAGATATGGAAGATGCCTGGGCACGGCATCTTGACCATCGTGGTTGTTTCTTTGTGAAGTCGGCGTACAAGTTATGCAGACAATTTCAGATGGTGGACTCGGGTGAGGTTGGTCAAGCAAATGGGGACAACAACAACAACAGTTTCAGATGGAGTTCCATATGGCACGCGCCGTGCCCAAATAAAGTGCAACAATTCCTATGGCGTATGGCACACAACAGCCTTCCCCTATGTGCCAATCTGAAGAGGAAAGGAGTAGACATTGACACACTTTGTCCAGTCTGCAAAAGAAGAGATGAAGATGGTAGCCATCTGTTGTTTCAGTGTAAACAGGTCAAGCAATTGTGGAGGGAATTAGGACTAGACGAGGTACGTACTAAGTGCATGGCAATGCATGATCCAAAAGAAGTAATACATGAGCTGTTGGGGGGTGATCTGCAACGGAAAACAATCATCATTGCACTAGCATGGACGTGGTGGAATGCAAGAAAAAAACTGTGGATGGAGGGAAAGAAAATAGACATCACTGGACTACTTTGGCAGATTAGGATTGAAGCTACTGAATATATGACTTACTTCAGTCATGAGAAGAAACCAGTTGAGCGGGAATCTGAAGTTTGGACCAAGCCGACTGACGGTGTGCTAAAGATTAATACTGATGGCAGCTTTTGTGCGGCGTCATCATTAGGAGGGTGGGGCTATGTCATTCAAGATCATGACAGTGATGTTGTGGTAGCGGCTGCAGGAAGGATATCGCATGCACATGATGCCTTGCAAACTGAAGCTGAAGCATGCATATTTACTCTATACAAGGCGCATGAGTTAGGCATCACCAGGGTTGTGGTGGAGACGGATGCAACGTTGCTGGTCCATGCAATCAAGTTGTCGAACTTTGATCGTTCTTCTATTGGGGTATTGTTCAGGGAGATAAAGACTTTTGCTAGTTTGAACTTCAGTTTTTTCATATTGTTCATTGTCCGAGGGCTTGTAATAAGGTTGCAGACGCTCTTGCGCTGTATGGGTCGAAGATGGAGCTTGTACCCCAAGCCGTATGGCCGGTTCTTGCCCCTACCTTTGTCCGGTCTTTTATTGCTAGCGACGTCGCTAGACATGTTGATTAATGGAATGAAATGTTCCAAGCTCAAAAAAACAACGGAAGACAAAACAAAGTAGCATCATCCATGTTGCCAAAAGAAAAGTGAAGTCCTTTTTTGAAAAATATTCAAATATTATAAAAGTTCGTCACAAGTACAAAGCACTACAAACATAATAAAAATTAAATCGAGGTCTATGGACCACCAAACGAACAATACTGCTGCCTGAACGAGCCATCGACGCGTCGATGTCTCCGCTTCCCTATCGGACCGGCTTGACCTTGTCGATGACAACAAGAAAGTCTTCGTGCATGTTGTAAGGGCATATTTATCCCTAAGTAGTTTTGGTGATTGATGATAATGCATTTGCAGATTAATCGTATGCATTAAGCATTTCAAATATCTCATGATTTAGGCACAAGACGATTCGTTGCCCCTCGGAGTCTAATGAAGACGGAGTTTTCCCTATGTTCCTTTTCGGTGGATTTGAGTCATAGGAAAGCCGTACTATTAAGAGGGGGTCCGCGTTGGAAAGGTTTGGGTGGAATCATCACATACACGTCTATTCCTTTTGCACCCCCTTTTCTTTGCACCTTTGGAGCAACCATTGTTTTTCCTGTCTCTGCAAAATGAAGGACTCCTAGTGTTTGTTGTGCTGTGGCATGCAGTAGTACTGCTCATGGGAGCAGTAGTACCACAGAGGCCCATGATAGTACCGGCCGGGGTCGCGGTAGTACCGCAGGCCCATGCGGTAGTACCGCTCCCCGGACGCGGTAGTATCGTGGCCTCGGGCCGGGCACAGCAGCACGAGCGGAAGTAGGGGCAGATGCAATTTTTTACATCCGCGTCCTACACGGTAGTACCGCTCCCTTTATGCGGTAGTACCGTGTCAGAGTTTAGCACAGATTGTTACTTAGCGGAAGTAGCCACAAATGTATTTTTATTCGTCCGTGCTTTCCCAGCCCAGACAAACCCTGCCTTGCGGTAGTACCACAAGGGGGAGCGGTAGTACCACTCCGGCGGTTCTACCGCTCTTTGCTTCAACGCATCAGGGATGGTCTAGCTCCTGCCGCGCATGTGGTAATACCGCAATGCCCCGCAGTAGTACCGCAGGCCCTTGCGGTAGTACCGCATGTCTGGTGCGGTAGTACCGTCGCGGGCTGAGTAAGTAGAAAACAGTTGGATTTGTCCTATCACTATAAAAGGGGAGTCTTCTTCTCCGAGTTGACTACCTCTTCCATCCCTAAGCTCCATTTCTGCTCTAAGCTTCATTTTCGCCCGATCTCTCTCCCTAGCCAATCAAACTAGTCGATTTTCTAGGGATTGGTTGAGAAGGCTCCGATCTACACTTCCACCAAGAGAAATTTGATCCCCCACTAATCTCTTGCGGATCTTGTTACTCTTGGGTGTTTGAGCACCCTAGATGGTTGAGGCCACCGCGGAGCCATATTCCATTGTGGTGAAACTTCATGGTGTCGTTGGGAGCCTCCAATTAAGTTGTGGAGATTGCCCCAACCTTGTTTGTAAAGGTCCGCTCGCCGCCTCCAAGGGCACCAATAGTGGAATCACGGCATCTCACATTGTGTGAGGGCGTGAGGAGAATACGGTGGCCCTAGTGGCTTCTCGGGGAGCATTGTGGCTCCACATCGCTCCAACGGAGACGTACTTCCTCTCAAAGGGAAGGAACTTCGGTAACACATCCTCGTCTCCATCGGCTCCACTCTTGGTTATCTCGTACCTTTACTTGTGCAAGCTTACTTTGTGTTGCATCCCTTGCTTGCTTGTGTGCTTGTTGTTGTTGCATCATATAGGTTGCTCACCTAGTTGCATATCTAGACAATCTACTTTGATGCAAAGTTTAAATTGTTAAAGAAAAGCTAAAAATTGTTAGTTGCCTATTCACCCCGGCATCTCTAGTTGAAAGTGAAACTATCCCTAGGTGGTTTTGGTAATTCATAACAACATATAGCTCATTGAGCTAATGCTATTCCAAGATGACTATTTCAGGAAAGCTCAATGATTGGCATGGCATGGATGTGAAAGTGGAACCCTCAAAATGCTAAGGACAAAGGATTGGCTCAAGCTCAAAAGCTCAAGACTCTTCATTTTATATTTTTCTGATCCAAGATCACATTGAGTCTTTAGGAAAAGCCAATACTATCAAGGAGGGATGAGGTGTTGCTTAATGAGCCTCTTGCTTCATGTGCTTAGTGATATGCTCCAAAACCCTCAACTACTTTCCCATATCCACATATGACCTAAACCCTAAGCCAAACTCGGTCATACCGATTCTTTCTATCCGGTGCCACCGAGTTTCACTTGTCATAAGCCACTGTCAAACCCTAGCAATTCGGTTCTACCGATAGGGATCTCGGTCTCACCGAGATGGGATTGCAAACTCTCTGTTTCCCTTTCGTAACTTTTCGGTCTCACCGAAAGAGCGAATCGGTCCCACCGAGATTGCAATGTAAACTCTTTGTTTCCCTTTTGTAACTTTTCGGTCTCACCGAAAGAGCAAATCGGTCCCACCGAGTTTGCCTGACCAACTCTCTGGTTAGCTTATTACCAAACTCGGTCTCACCGAGTTTGTGTAATCGGTCTCACTGAGATTACGTTATGCCCAAACCCTAACCATATCGGTCCTACCGAGTCGCATGTCAGTCCCATCGAAAATCTCTAACGGTCACTAGGTTTACCTTTTCGATCCGACCGAGTTTGTTGATTCGGTCCCACCGAGATTGGAAAACTGTGTGTAACGGTTGGATTTTGTGTGGAGGCTATATATACCCCTCCACCTCCTCTTCATTCGTGGAGAGAGCCATCAGAACACATACACAATTCCAACTCATATGTTCTGAGAGAGAACTACCTACTCATGTGTTGAGGCCAAGATATTCCATTCCTACCATATGAATCTTGATCTCTAGCTTTCCCCAAGTTGCTTTCCACTCAAACCTTCTTTCCACCAGATCCAAATCCTATGAGAGAGAGTTGAGTGTTGGGGAGACTATCATTTGAAGCACAAGAGCAAGGAGTTCATTACCTACACACCATTTGTTACTTCTTGGAGAGTGGTGTCTCCTAGATTGGCTAGGTGTCACTTGGGAGCCTCCGACAAGATTGTGGAGTTGAACCAAGGAGTTTGTAAGGGCAAGGAGATCGCCTACTTCGTGAAGATCTACCACTAGTGAGGCAAGTCCTTCGTGGGCGATGGCCATGGTGGGATAGACAAGGTTGCTTCTTCGTGGACCCTTCGTGGGTTGTTGCTTCTTCGTGGACCCTTCGTGGGTGGTTGCTTCTTCGTGGACCCTTCGTGGGTGGAGCCCTCCGTGGACTCGCGCAACCATTACCCTTCGTGGCCGTTACCCTTCGTGAGTTGAAGTCCCCATCAACGTGGATGTAGGATAGCACCACCTATCCGAACCACGGGAAAAACATCTGTGTCTCCAATTGCGTTTGAATTCTCCAAACCCTTCCCTTTACATTCTTGCAAGTTGCATGCTTTACTTTCCGCTGCCAATATACTCTTTGCACGCTTGCTTGAATTGTGTGATAATTGCTTGACTTGTCCTACAATAGCTAAAATCTGCCAAGAACTAAAATTGGGAAAAGGTTAAGTTTTTATTTGGTCAAGTAGTCTAATCACCCCCCTCTAGACATACTTTCGATCCTACAAGTGGTATCAGAGCTTTGGTCTCCATTTGCTTTGATCTCCATAGCTTTTGGTGGTCATAGCCTTGGTTTCACAACCTAGGAGAGTATGGCGTCTAGCGAGGGAAATTATCACCGTAGAGGTCCTTACTTTGATGGTACTAATTTTGCTAGTTGGAAGCATAAAATGAAAATGCATATTCTTGGACATAACCCCGCCGTTTGGGCTATTGTGTGTGTTGGTTTGCAAGGTGACTTCTTTGATGGGAAAGAACCAAACCGTGAAGCTACCGTGGATGAGTTGAAGATGTTGCAATACAATGCTCAAGCTTGTGATATTCTCTTCAACGGATTGTGCCCCGAAGAATTCAACAAAATCAGCCGTCTTGAGAATGCAAAGGAAATTTGGGACACTTTGATTGATATGCACGAAGGTACCGACTCCGTCAAGGAATCCAAGTTGGATGTGCTTCAAAGTCAACTTGACAAGTTCAAAATGAAGGATGGTGAAGGTGTCGCTGAAATGTACTCTAGGCTTGCTCTCATCACAAATGAGATTGCCGGCTTAGGAAGTGAAGAGATGACCGATAGATTCATCATCAAGAAGATTCTAAGAGCCTTGGATGGAAAATATGATACCGTGTGCACATTGATCCAAATGATGCCCAAGTACAAAGATCTCAAGCCAACGGAGGTGATTGGAAGAATTGTTGCTCATGAGATGTCACTTAAGGATAAAGAGGAACTTCACAACAAATCAAGTGGTGCCTACAAAGCCTCGTGTGAAGCCCCTACATCATCAAGTGAGAAACAAAACTTCAATGAAGAATTGAGCTTAATGGTGAAGAACTTCAACAAGTTCTACAAGAGTAGAAGCAAAGATAGAAGCTTCAAGTCAAGGTCCTATAATGACAAAAGATCTTCTAGTCGAGAGCGAAACTGCTACAGTTGTGGAAGACCCGGACACTATTCCAATGAGTGTACGGCTCCCTACAAGAGAAGAGAAGATTCTCCAAAAAGAAGAAGCAAAGAATCACCACCAAGAGAGAGAAGGAGTAGAGATGATCGTTATGAACGAAGATACTCACGGAGAAGCAAGGATTCGGAAAGGAAGGAAAAATCATCAAGGAGCTACACAAAACGAAGACATCAAGCTCATGTTGGTGAATGGGTATCCGACTCCGACTCCGACAGCCACTCCGAGAGAAGTTATCACTCCGACTCCGAAGATACTCAAGATGAAGGTGTTGCCGGTCTAGCACTTGTGTCAACCAACTCCTACGACATATTTGACTCACTAAATGAAGGAATTGGAAGATGCTTCATGGCTAAAGGTCCTAAGGTAACACACCCCGAGTATGTTGATTTCAATAGTGATGAAGATGACTTGTTAGGTGATGATTTACTTGTTGACAACTCTAGTGATGAATACTATGATGAAACATCAATTAATCATGCTAATCAAGATAAAACGAATGACAATGATAAGGAGAAGATTGAGGCTCTAACTAAAGAACTAAACACTCTTAAGTTAGCTCATGAAACTATCTTCGAAGATCATCGAGAACTTTTAAGAGCTCATGAGAAATTACGCTTTGAAAAGCTCAATCTTGAGCAAGAGCATGAGTTCTTAAAAGCAATCAATGATGATCTCCGCAAGAAAAGTTCTTCTTACATTGCCAAGCGTTTACTCTTATCCACTTACATGCCTCAAGTCAAGTCTAGTAACAAGAACAAGAAAGATTCTTCCTCTAGCAGTAACAATGATCATGCTAAATCCAATATTGTTGCTTCTAGTAGTTCTCTTGATTCCACTAATGATTCTCTTAGCCAAGTTACACTTGAGCAAGAAAATAGCTTATTGAAGGGAATTATAGAGAAAGGAGTGTACAAATGCCTTGCCGAGAGTAAGCAATTCGAGGAAATTGTGCGCAAGCAAGGAATGCACCGGAAGAATCAAGGTGTTGGTTTTGAACGAAAGTTCAATGCCAATGGAGTTGAGTGGGAAGAAGATCAATACCCCAAGACAAAGTTTGTTCCTCAACAAGAGAAGTATGATACTTCTTTCAAGGGGACACAAGCTCAAGATGATCTTCCACCACAAGACTACAAGCAAAAAGGCAAGGACAAGCTTCAAGAGGAAATTGATGCATTTGAAGAAGCTCCTAAGACCTTAGTCAAGTGGATTCCCAAGACTACTTCAAGTTCCACTTCATCAAGTACGACTACAACTCCAAGGATTCCCATCAAGATGGTGTGGATCCAAAAGAAGAAGAACTAGAGAGTTCTTGAGGGTGACTCCGCCAACTACTTCACTCTTATCATTTTGGCAAGAACAAGTGCAATCAACTTCCACATCTTGCACTAGTTCAAGGAGTCACAAACCCTCTTGTTGGTAAGACAAGGGACAAGGTAACCTAAAAGTTTTCATGGACATCATCTTGTGTGTGGATCACTCTATGTCTATGGATATCCTTGTTTGTTCCTTGTGGGACTAACCCATGTAGGTATTGAAAGTGCAATTCACTCAAATGGATAGCTCCAAGTGATCTACATCAACATTGAGCATCCACATCCTCAACATCTACATGAAGTCATCATCGACAAAACCCGAGGTTAGTTCATCCCTCTAAGGGGGGATATCACATATAGGGGGAGCTTTACTCTAAGACTTGAGCTAAAGCAACTCTAAAGATGTGAACACAACAATGCTTTATGTAAAAGTGGTAACCCCACTTGAGCTTAAACGATGAGTATGACCTATGATCAAGTGTTCTCACTTGACTCCTAAGTCAATATACTCATATATAGATGACCTTGTCATCGCAAATTGCTTGATAGATGCTAGAATTGGTTGTGCATGCCTTGTCACATATTTCATTTGCCATCTTATTGTGTGAGCATGCTGGTTGCATATTTTACTCATTCGAGGACATCCACTTGTTGTTTTGATTGTTTGGTTTTATTTCCTTTTGCCAAGTGGATGGACAAGAATGCCTAAGAACCTCCTCTAGCTATCTATGCTTTTCTCGTCTCAAACTCTATTCATGCTACATCACAAAATTTGATCAAGTCAGATTCGAACTACTCTGTGTGAGGAGCGGTCGGAGTCCCCGATTCGTCATAGACTTAAACTTCCAAAACCTCTTTATGATTCTCGGTCTGACCAATACCCCACTTTCGGTCCTACTGAGATCATTAAGTTGATCTAGGTTTTCGATCTCGGTGCAACCGATTTGAACCATCCGGTCACACCGAGTTGCAACAACTGTATACAGTTTTGCATCTCGGTGCCACCGAGTTGTTCCACTCAGTCACACCGACAGGGTAGGGCTATATGTAGTCACGGGCAAAAATTTGGAAATTTCTCCGAACCCCTTCGCCCGCGCGATAGCCTGCTCTGCCAACTTGGTCTCCGGATCGTCTCCTCACCGCCAGCCGCCTCTAGTCGCTGGTCTCCGTCGCCGTCAACGGAAATTCAACCCCGCCGTTGTCGCCGTAGCGAGTCTCCGCCGAACTAGGGTATGGACTCGATCTTTGTGCTATTCCCCAATCCGATTCTTAGCACATTGTGATCATCATGATTCTTGCCATGCTTGTTAAACTTTTATCCAGTCAATGAACTCGTAGATTAGGTTTAATTCAAAAAATTTAGGGTTAGGTTTCCGCTGAAACCATCTCGGACCCACCGAGTTGAAAAACTCGGTCCCACCGATTTGGCTTATGCCATTGCACAAGTGAGACTCGGTCTGACCGAGAATTACTTATCGGTGTGACCGATTTTGGAACTCTGTGAAACCCTAGCAGTCTCGGTGCCACCGAACTGTGACTCGGTCTGACCGAGTTCACTAGTTTAGGTGCCAAAACTGCTTCGGTATCACCGAGTTTAGAAATCGGTAGATCCGAGATGCTTTCAGTGGGAAACTAAAACTAAGTTTTTGAATTATTCTTTTGCAAAAATCTCTGCATTTTGTGATGCTCATCCACTCTATCTCATCTATAACCTATTCACAGGGTCAGCAGTCAGAGTTTGCATCATGTCAGACCAAAGTGATAGCCAGAACTTGTCAGAGCAGCAAGTGCAGATGAGTGAGGGCACTAGTCCCTCAAGTTCCTCAGATGATGGCAGCAGAAGTACTCCTAGCAATCTGCCTAAAGCTGCCACCAGACAGAGAAAGAAGAGAACCTCAGAATCAGAGGATGAGGACTATGTGGCAGAAGAGGAAGCAACTTCCAAGAGAGTTGAGAGGACTATGTGGCAGAAGAGGAAGCAACTTCCAAGAGAGTTGAGCCAGCACCTAAGGCACCCAAGCTGATGGGTGATGCCATAAGATCAGGGGCAGCTGCTTCCAAGGCCAAGCCAGCTCCAAAGCCAAAACCAAAGAGGAATACAAGAAGCATCCCAGCTGCTGAGAAGAACAAGGCCCCAGTGCCTGACACTGCAGAAGATGATGAAGAGCAAGTTCTCAGAAAACTCAAGCCCAAGATCCCAGACCACAACGATGCTCATCCTGTGGCTGAGGATATGAAGCTCAGGAGAGACTCAGGGCTGAGGAAGTGGAGAGAAGTAGATCCGTATGCTTCAAGGAGGAGGACTGCTGTTGACTACAGGTTCCACACTAAGGAACAACAGGACTTCTATGAGACAGTCTTATTGGATAAGAAGCCAATTGTATGTGATATGAGATGGGTTGATTGGCAATACATCAAGGACAACGAAGAGTACTACCCTGGAGTGCAGGACAGCTTCAAGGCATGTGGAGTAGAGGACTTTGTTGGGCAGAAGCTCACAAAGTGGAACGAGGAGCTTATCATGCAGTTCTACTCCACAGCACATTTCTATCCAGATGGTAAGATCACATGGATGTCTGAAGGTACGAGGTACCAATCTACTGTTGCTGAGTGGGCACAGCTTATCAATGCCCCAGAGGAGCATGAGGATGACTTGGATATCTATGCCAAAAAGAAGATGGACCACAACTCTATGTCCAACATGTACAAGGAAATTCCAAATGAAGCACTTGATACTTTCAAGTTTGGCTCAGTGCATTATCTTCTATCGGGGCTGCCAACTATCAACTGGATCCTTAGCCACACCTTGTTGCCCAAGTCAGGTGATCACAAGATGATCAGAGGCCATGCGATCAATTTGCTTCATATATTTGATGTGCCACAGAAGTTCAAAGTGATGAGCCTCATGGTAGAGACCATTAAGAGGACAACAGCTGATCAGAAGAGGAGCTGTGGATATGCCCCACAAATTCAGGAGTTAATCAACTCCAAGATGGGCACAGGCATATACTTATTGGACAAGGAACACCTGCCCATCCGTCCAGATTTTGAAGATAATCAAGTTGTCATGAATGAGAATGAACCATCATCTGCACAAGCACAAGCAAAGAAGGAGAAGGCAAGGAAGGAGAAAGCTGCCAAGATGCCAACTCAAGAGGAGGCATCTGAGTATTTCTTGAAAACCAAACAAGAGCAGCTTGGTTACTTGATTGCATCCACACTGAGGATTGAGCAAGGACTGGCCACCCTCACTCAGAATCAGCAGATCTTAGAGAGGATCATGGAACAAAAGTTCTATGACTTGGATGTCAAAGTAATAGAGATTCAGTCTGCAGTGGAACAACTTCAGGATAACATGCAGGAGAGGAGAGGCAAGACTACAACTGATGCATTTGCCAAAGTGCCAAGAGCTCAGAGATCACATGCAGTGCCAGTTGCTGACACCAGAGCCACCACTTCTACACCAGCTACAGCTTCAGTTCCACCAGCTCCAGCATCTACTTCAGCCTCAACTCCAACCACGTCTACAGAAGGCTTCGTCCTTGGAGTGCTCCGGACTCCACCACCACCAGAAGATCAAGCCTGAGAGTCGATCTAGAACTATGCATTTTCTAGGAACTTTTTGGTAACTTGTTTCCAAAGGGGGAGAAAAATGTATAGATCATAGGCTTCGAGAGAGAGAGAGTGTTGCTTTTATTCTCTCTTGTTTTATTTGGTGGTTTTTCGAACTTTGTTTGCTTTTGTGTGAGATACTATGTCATTGCTCGTGAGACATTGATGATCATGTGTTTGATCATAAGCTACACTTAATGTTTGCTTAATATTATCATCTTATCTATCTTATGTGATCATTCACTATTCTTGGTGATGAGTGCATGTATTTCATTCTTATCATTTTAAGCGCTCCACCAAGATGTATGTGACATGGAAGAGTAACCCATGACTCTAACTCTTTGTGCATTTGCAGTCCAAAGCAAATTTTAAATATGCACAAATTTAGGGGGAGCTCTTACTTGTCACATACTTCTCAAAGGGACGATATATTTCATGCTTATTATCATTTGTCGAAGCTTTGATCTATATGTTGTCATCAATTACCAAAAAGGGGGAGATTGAAAGTGCAACTATCCCTAGGTGGTTTTGGTAATTCATAACAACATATAGCTCATTGAGCTAATGCTATTCCAAGATGACTATTTCAGGAAAGCTCAATGATTGGCATGGCATGGATGTGAAAGTGGAACCCTCAAAATTCTAAGGACAAAGGATTGGCTCAAGCTCAAAAGCTCAAGACTCTTCATTTTATATTTTTCTGATCCAAGATCACATTGAGTCTTTAGGAAAAGCCAATACTATCAAGGAGGGATGAGGTGTTGCTTAATGAGCCTCTTGCTTCATGTGCTTAGTGATATGCTCCAAAACCCTCAACTACTTTCCCATATCCACATATGACCTAAACCCTAAGCCAAACTCGGTCATACCGATTCTTTCTATCCGGCGCCACCGAGTTTCACTTGTCATAAGCCACTGCCAAACCCTAGCAATTCGGTTCTACCGATAGGGATCTCGGTCTCACCGAGATGGGATTGCAAACTCTCTGTTTCCCTTTCGTAACTTTTTGGTCTCACCGAAAGAGCGAATCGTTCCCACCGAGATTGCAATGAAAACTCTTTGTTTCCCTTCTGTAACTTTTCGGTCTCACCGAAAGAGCAAATCAGTCCCACCGAGTTTGCCTGGCCAACTCTCTGGTTAGCTTATTACCAAACTCAGTCTCACCGAGTTTGTGTAATCGGTCTCACCGAGATTACGTTATGCCCAAACCCTAACCATATCGGTCCTACCGAGTCGCATGTCAGTCCCACCGAAAATCTCTAACGGTCACTAGGTTTACCTTTTCGGTCCGACCGAGTTTGTTGATTCGGTCCCACCGAGATTGGAAAACTGTGTGTAACGGTTGGATTTTGTGTGGAGGCTATATATACCCCTCCACCTCCTCTTCATTCGTGGAGAGAGCCATCAGAACACATACACAATTCCAACTCATATGTTCTGAGAGAGAACTACCTACTCATGTGTTGAGGCCAAGATATTCCATTCCTACCATATGAATCTTGATCTCTAGATTTCCCCAAGTTGCTTTCCACTCAAACCTTCTTCCCACCAGATCCAAATCCTATGAGAGAGAGTTGAGTGTTGGGGAGACTATCATTTGAAGCACAAGAGCAAGGAGTTCATTACCTACACACCATTTGTTACTTCTTGGAGAGTGGTGTCTCCTAGATTGGCTAGGTGTCACTTGGGAGCCTCCGACAAGATTGTGGAGTTGAACCAAGGAATTTGTAAGGGCAAGGAGATCGCCTACTTCGTGAAGATCTACCGCTAGTGAGGCAAGTCCTTCATGGGCGATGGCCATGGTGGGATAGACAAGGTTGCTTCTTCGTGGACCCTTCGTGGGTGGTTGCTTCTTCGTGGACCCTTCGTGGGTGGAGCCCTCCGTGGACGCGCGCAACCATTACCCTTCGTGGGTGGAGCCCTCCGTGGACTCGCGCAACCTTACCCTTCGTGGGTTGAAGTCTCCATCAACATGGATGTAGGATAGCACCACCTATCCGAACCACGGGAAAAACATTCGTGTCTCCAATTGCGTTTGAATTCTCCAAACCCTTCCCTTTACATTCTTGCAAGTTGCATGCTTTACTTTCCGCTGCCAATATACCCTTTGCATACTTGCTTGAATTGTGTGATGATTGCTTGACTTGTCCTACAATAGCTAAAATCTGCCAAGAACTAAAATTGGGAAAAGGTTAAGTTTTTATTTGGTCAAGTAGTCTAATCACCCCCCCTCTAGACATACTTTCGATCCTACACTAGTCAACTATATCGATCCTTTCAATTGGTATCAGAGCCTCGTCTCTTTATTAAGGACTTTGTCGTCCGAAGAGTATGGTTGACACCGTCGACAGTGAGGAGGAGCACCCCGGTGTGATTCCGTCCTCGTCTACGGCCGATGGGGGAACCTCGGTCTCACGTGAGGAGTTCAATGTGGCCTTGGACACATTGAAAACCTCCATGACGGTCGAGGTCAAAGGCATGCTTAAGAACTTTCTTAATGGTCTTAAATTGTCCACCGCACCATTGGAAGTGGTCGATCCCACTAACAAGGTGGCGGATGCTAACTCTCACAAGGGGGGAGCTACTAGTGATAAAGTTCCTTTGTCTAGTGGTAAAAGTGGAAACGACATCTTTGCCCATGTTGAACCTCCTCTTACTTTTGGAGGACCGGTTCCCTTCACTCATTTAAATCATGCGGGTTCTCCTTCTAAGATTGTTAAAAATGAGGATTTTGACTCATGGGTCTATCTCTTTAAATGTCATTTAAATCATGTCAATACTAATGAGAATCATTGAGCAAGGTTTCTATCCTGTAACGCCCTCGATGCGGCTATATCTCCCACGTGTTGAAGCATGACTTAGAGGCATAACCGCATTGAAAGCAATGTCGCAAGTGAGGTAATCTTCACACAACCCATGTAATACATAAGGGACATAGATACATAGTTGGCTTACAATCGCCACTCTTCACAATACATGAATAAAACATTACATCATCCAAATACAATCAAGGCCCGACTACGGAGCCAAAATAAAAGAAGACTACCCCAAATGCTACACAGATCCCCGACCGACCCCAACTGGGCTCCACTACTGATCAACTAGAACGAAACAACACAAAGGACAAGATCTTCATCGAGCTCCTCCTTGAGCTTGGTTGCGTCATCTGCACGGTTCAACGACACCTGCAACCTGGTTTTGGAAGTGGCAGACCCGTTGACTAAACTTCTCTCACAAGCAAAACATGATCACACCTTAGTACTCTTTGGGTGTTAATCACATAGCGATGTGAACTAGATTATTGACTCTAGTAAACCCTTTGGGTGTTGGTCACATGTCGATGTGAACTATAGGTGTTAATCACATGGTGATGTGAACTATTGGTGTTAAATCACATGGAGATGTGAACTAGATTATTGACTCTAGTGCAAGTGGGAGACTGAAGGAAATATGCCCTAGAGGCAATAATAAAGTTATCATTTATTTCCTTATATCATGATAAATGTTTATTATTCATGCTAGAATTGTATTAACCGGAAACATAATACATGTGTGAATACATAGACAACACATAGTGTCACTAGTATGCCTCTACTTGACTAGCTCGTTGATCAAATATGGTTATGTTTCCTAACCATAGACATGAGTAGTCATTTGATTAACGGGATCACATCATTAGGAGAATGATGTGATTGACTTGACCCATTCCGTTAGCATAGCACTTGATCGTTTAGTTTGTTGTTATTGCTTTCTTCATGACTTATACATGTTCCTATGACTATGAGATTATGCAACTCCCGTTTACCGGAGGAACACTTTGTGTGCTACCAAACGTCACAACATAATTGGGTGATTATAAAGGTGCTCTACAGGTGTCTCCAAAGGTACTTGTTGGGTTGGCGTATTTCGAGATTAGGATTTGTCACTCCGATTGTCGGAGAGGTATCTCTGGGCCCACTCGGTAATGCACATCACTATAAGCCTTGCAAGCATTGCAACTAATGAGTTAGTTGCGGGATGATGTGTTACGGAACGAGTAAAGAGACTTGCCGGTAACGAGATTGAACTAGGTATTGAGTACTGACGATCGAATCTCGAGCAAGTAACATACCGATGACAAAGGGAACAACGTATGTTGTTATGCAGTTTGATCGATAAAGATCTTCGTAGAATATGTGAGAGCCAATATGAGCATCCAGGTTCCGCTATTGGTTATTGATCGGATACGTGTCTCGCTCATGTCTACATAGTTCTCGAACCCGTAGGGTCCGCACGCTTAAAGTTTGATGACGATCGTAATAAGAGTTTTTGTGTTTTGATGTACTGAAGGTTGTTCGGAGTCCCGGATGAGATTGGGGACATGACGAGGAGTCTCGAAATGGTCGAGACGTAAAGATTGATATATTGGATGACTATGTTTGGACATCGGAAGGGTTCCGAGTGGTTCAGGCATTTTTCTGGAGTACCGGGAGGTTACCGGAACCCCCCGGGAGAAGTTATGGGCCTTATGGGCCATAAGAAGGAAGCACACCAGCCCACAAGGGGCTGGTGCGCCCCCTTTGGGTAGGAGGCCGAATTGGAGAAGGTTTGGGGGGTGTGGCCCCCCTTTCCTTCTCTCCTACTCCTCCTTCCCTTCCTCTCCTACTCCAACTAGGGAAGGGAGGAATCCTACTCCCGGTGGAAGTAGGACTCCTCCAGGGCGCGCCATAGGGGCCGGCCCTCTCCCCCTCCTCCACTCCTTTATATACGGGGGTGGGGGGCACCCCGTAGACACACAAGTTGATCTTCGTGATCGTTCCTTAGCCGTGTGCGGTGCCCCCTTCCACCATATTCCACCTCGGTCATATCGTAGCGGTGCTTAGGCGAAGCCCTACATCGGTAGAACATCATCACCGTCATCACACCGTCGTGCTGACGAAACTCTCCCTCAACGTTTTGCTGGATCGGAGCTCGAGGGACGTCATCGATTTGAACGTGTGCAGAACTCGGAGGTGCCGTACGTTCGGTACTTGGATCGGTCGGATCGGGAAGACGTACGACTACTTCCTCTATGTTGTGTCAACGCTTCCGTTGCCGATCTATGAGGGTACGTAGACTACACTCTCCCCTCTCGTTGCTATGCATCACCATGATCTTGTGTGTGCGTAGGAATTTTTTGGAAATTACTACGTTACCCAACATCTGTGAGTCACGGGGACTCAGCAATCTCACACCCTCGCGATCAAGACTATTTAAGCTTATAGATAGGGTAAAAGGTATGAGGTGGAGCTGCAGCAAGCGACTAGCATATTTGGTGGCTAACATATACACAAAAGAGAGCGAGAAGAGAAAGGCAAAAGCACGGTCGAACAACTATGATCAAGAAGTGATCCTAGAACAACCTACGTCAAGCATAACTACAACACCGTGTTCACTTCTCGGACTCCGCCGGAAAGAGACCATCATGGCTACACACGCGGTTGATGCATTTTAATTAAGGTCAACTTCAGGTTTTCTACAACCGGACATTAACAAATTCCCATCTGCCCATAACCGCGGGCACGACTTTCAAAAGTTCAAAACCCTGCAGGGGTGTCCCAACTTAGCCCATCACAAGCTCTCACGGTCAATGAAGGATATTCCTTCTAGCGGGAAGACCCGATCAGACTCAGAATCCCGGTTACAAGACATTTCGACAATGGTAAAACAAGACCAGCAAAGCCACCCGAATGTGCCGACAAATCCCGATAGGAGCTGCACATATCTCTTTCTCAGGGCACACCGGATTGTCCAAGGTTCCGGTAGGCCAGCCCAGAGTTGCCCCTGGTGGCCACCGGCAGCTGACAGGTTGGACCAACACTCAGAGGAGCACTGGCCCGGGGGTTTAAATAAAGATGACCCTTGAGTCTGCAGAACCCAAGGGAAAGAAAATGCTAGGTGGCGAATGGTAAAACCAATGTTGGGCCTTACTGGAAGAGTTTTATTCAAGGCGAACTGTCAAGGGGTTCCCATTATAACCCAACCGCGTAAGGAACGCAAAATCTGGGAACATAACACCGATATGACGGAAACTAGGGCGGCAAGAGTGGAACAATACACCAGGCATAAGGCCGAGCCTTCCACCCTTTACCAAGTATATAGATGCATTAATTAAATAAGATATATTGTGATATCCCAACAAAATATCCATGTTCCAACATGGAACAAGCTCCAATCTTCACCTACAACTAACAACGCTATAAGAGGGACTGAGCAAAGCGGTAACATAGCCAAACAATGGTTTGCTAGGACAAAGGGGGGTTAGAGGCTTGGCTTAACAAAATGGGAGGCATGATAAGCAAGTGGTAGGTATCGCAACATAGGCATGGCAAAAGAACGAGCAACTAGCAAGCAAAGATCGAAGTGATTTCGAGGGTATGATCATCTTGCCTGAAATCCCGCAAGGAAGAAGAATGAGTCCATGAAGAAGACAAACGGACGTAGACAAACGAGTCCTCACAAACGCGACGTAACCGGAACCAACCCGAAGAAGCAACACCGGAAAGAAGCACACAACATAGTAAACAAACCACCCACGAACATGGTATGATATGAGGGATGCGGTATGTGATGCATATGCATGATATGGCAAGGAATGATTGAACCTGGCCTCAACTTGGAAATCCAAGAGTGCCACTGGAAAGGTGAGGTGATATCGGTCGAAATCAACATAAAGATCACCGGAATCGGATGCACGGTTTGGAAATGGCAAGCGAAACAAATATGGCACTGGTCTGCGATAATCAGCAAGTGACGAACTAAATGCATCAAGATAAATACGCTACAACACTGAAACATGACAACAAAATACATGGCAGGGATCCACTCATGATGCTTGACAAAAGATGAACACTGAGCTATGACTAATTCACTCAATAACAGGTTCAAACAAGCATGGCAAAAGTGCAAATGATAACAGGTTTCAGACTTGGTGGAATTAACACAAGTCTGGAATTTATCATCAGGAAGCACACTTTAGAGCATGAAAACTACAAGCTACAGGAAGTTAAAATGTCAAAGAAAGGCATGGCATGAAGCTACTCAAAGCACTTAACAAAAGTCCCTTACTGACCTTGAGCCAAAAGGGATCAGAAAATACAATTGCAAGCATGTGAACATAGCAAAAACATAAACAGATTCAGACTTAGTGAAAAACTGGAGCATGGCAAAACAGTTAACGAGTAGGCATGTTTACGAGCTCGATGCACTCACTACAGAGCATGGCATGACAAACTAAGCATACACTCATCAAGAAGACATGGCATATGAGCTATACATGGCAAGAACAACATCATAGCATGCATGGATCAATAGCAACATCCTCGGCAAAATCGCTAAACATGTCAATAATCTGCCAGGATCATTTATAGCAAAAGTAGAGCTCGATTGACTCAAGCTAGGGTGCTCCATAAATGCAAACAAAGACATGGATAGATAGAGCACCACAATATTAACAAAACATCCTTACTGATCATCCTCAAAAGAGGCACGGATCACTAGGAAACAACATGAACATATGGCATAACAACGAAAACAGGCGAAGGACTTAGTGAAATTCTAAGTCCCTGAAATCAGCATTACAAATTTCGCTACTTTGCAAGCTTGTACTAGTCACACAAATATCACAAAAATACATGGCAAGCACCTCTGTAAAGATGACATGGCATATAACAAAATACATGTAGAGCTTAGGATCATAACATGCACACATTAAACATGGCAAAAATGACAAAATGCCATTTGCTGAAACAGATCTGACAAATTCATCAAATAGCCCTCTTCCAACAGCATTTCGGGCATCAAGATGAGCTCAAATGAAAATGATGCAATGAGATGAAATGATGTACTCGTCGAGACGAACATTTTTATATGCTACATGCACGAATCGGAGCTACGGATGATGAGTTATGAGCGATGGAAAATGCATAAAAAATTCTGAGATATGGGGACTTGGCAGATCTCGAGGGGAATGAAAGTCAACCTCTGGGTTTTTTCAAATCTAGGCGCGGCGAACGAGGATCGCCGGAGAATACCTCGCGGTTGCCGGAGACGAAGAGGGAGGTCGCCAGCGAGGGAGTTCCGGGGCGGATCCGTCCGAAGTTGACGAGGCCAGCACCGGGCGCGGTCGCCGGAGGAAAGGGCGCGCCGAGGCGGAGCTTGCCGCGGGCGGGCTCCGACGGCCGGATCTGTAATGGCGAGGCGGAGCGACGCTGGTAGACGGTGGAGCGGCGTTGCGTGGTGGTGAGGGCGCGGCTCGGCCAGGCGATGGCGGCGGCGCGGTGGCGGAGCCGAGGC
>NC_041382.1:174953487-174979965 GCF_002162155.2 Triticum dicoccoides | reverse complement strand
GCCGGCGGCGCGCGGTGGAGGTCGCCGGCGGCGCGGCATGGGGTCGCCGGCGGGAGAGCTCCGGTGGCGGGAGCGGCGGCACGGGCTCGCGCGGGCCCGATTCGGGTCCCGCGGGCCGCGCGATGGTGGGAGGAGAGAGAGGGTGAGGTGGAGCGACCCGATTGGCTATGGCAGGCGGCGGAGGTGACGTGGCACGCTGCCATTGGTCGGAGTGAGGTGGCCGGGCGGGGTGGACATTGTCCAGCGCGGGACGAAATGTCCGGCGGCGCGCGGAGGAGGAGGTTAGGGTTTATGTGCGCGAGAATTTCGGAGAGAGACAGATATTTATAGGTAGAGGGAGCTAGGAGAGTCCAAATGAGGTGCGGTTTTCGGCCACGCGATCGTGATCGAACGACCGAGATGATGGAGGAGGTTTAGGTGGGTTTTGGGCCACTTTGGAGAGGTGTTGGGCTGCTACACACACGAGGCCTTATCGGTTCCTCTTAACCGTTGGAGTATCAAACGAAGTCCAAATGGTACGAAACTTGACAGGCGGTCTACCGGTAGTAAACTAAGTCCGCATGACAAGTCTCGGTCCAATCCGGAAAACGTTTAACACCCGCACACGAAAAGAGGTAGAAAGGGCCACCGGATGACATAGGAGCGCCGGATAGCAAAACGGACAACAGGGAAAATGCTCGGATGCATGAGACAAACATGAATGCAAATGCAATGCACATGATGACATGATATGATATGAATGACATGCAAGCAAAGACAAGGCAACAACAGCGAATAACTGAAGGACACCTGGCACATCGGTCTCGGGGCGTTACAACACTCCACCACTACGAGAGGATCTCGTCCCGAGATCTAGAATGGTACCGGAGGGAAAATGGAGGAGAAAGGAGAAGAGGTAAAACTAAGTTTCTCCTTTGACAAACGAGTGAAACCACGAACCATGAGCGGTTGAACAAATTCGAGAAAAGAATACAACGAAGATGAGCAAAGTTGAGAAACCTCCGTTAGAAAAGAGGAACAAGGAAGAACAACTTTGGGCAGCACTCCTGTTGAGAAGGGATGCAAGGCTTGATAGGATGAAAAGGACTTGAGCAAAGGGGCACAATACTCTGGATAAATGGGTAAGCACGAAAAGAACACGATCCTGACAAAATAAGAAGATGGGTTGAAGAGAGCAACATCACAAAGCCTCCAGAAGAAATGAAAGAATGAAAATGGAATGAACGGAGGGAAACAAGATCATGAGAGAGCACGCTTACAACAAATGCTAGAACGGAATTGTTGGATTATCAACAACGAAAAGATAAGCTTGAAGTGGGCTTATGGAAAACATCTCAAAATTATGAGGTGAAATTCTGCCACAGACGGAAAAGATTCGATTGATATCAACAAGGAGACGAGAAACTTATTTCATCGGGAGGATAAATGAAGAACTTGGATCATTTATGAGCACCATAAATAGCAACAACCCTTAGGGAAGGCTTTCGGTGGAATATAAACCAAGATAACTCCAATGATGAGATTGTTGGATTTAAAGTACCTCATTCTTAACAACATGTGAATCATGAAACATGAACTCAAATTATCAAGAATGACATAACACCACCTCAAAAGATGAGATATGAAAGAATTGCACTCCGGATGCAAGATGAAGAAAACTTGATCTCCTCCGAAAAGAAGCTTGATGAACACCTCGAGAAGGAATTAAATCATTGATGAACCAACATGTAGAACTTCTGTGAAAAACTCCGGTAATCAAAAGGATGACCAAATGAAAAGAAGGATGAAAAGAATAAGATTGAAGCCTTGCAAAGATTAGATGGATCTCCATGACGAGAAAATTGAGAGAGCTTGGAACTCCGGGAAAAAAGAGAAAAATGAAACAATGTAAACAAGAATTTAATGAGCCTCCGGAATAGGGAATTGAGTTCACTCGATGAAACAAAAATAAGAATTACATCATGCGTATCCTTCACCAATTTAAATTGATGACAAACAACAGATTTGGCACACTACTTATTCTCGTAGAAATGATTTAATATAGATATATCACAAACTTGAGAAGGTCTTCAACGAACCACCGGTATGATTGGAATGACGAATGAATTGATAAGATAACATTGGAAGAGAATCCTGGAAGAACCACCGTAAGAATTTAACAACGAATGAAGTAAAAGGATGAATCATCGGTAAGAATTAACAAACGAACGAACATACATTAGAGAGTTAGGATACATGATAACGAAGAGATCACGAACTGATTAGAGATCACTTGAACGATGCACCGGTAAGATTTAGAGAAAGAGAGCTGAAAGCTGAGAATGAACAAATCTTAGATGATGGGCTCCGGATGATCAAACTGAAAAGGCTCCTGAATTGCTCCGGATGGGTGAAAAGAATTCTCACAATCAAAACAATTATGAGAGGATGGCCTCGAACTAGAACCACGAATCTCTGAGAGAACGGATAAGATATGGAGGTAAAACTCTTCTTCGGTCTTCAAATGCAGAGAATGATGATGAGAACCACCACTGAGAATTATTGAGGCATTCCGGAATGAAGAATGGAAAGGTTGATCCAACGATGAAAAGAATTTGAAAGCTCTTGGAGAAAAACATTTGACTGATGACAGTTCATTCTTACGTCAAACTTTGGAGAGAATTTGAGAAGCTCCGGTAAAATAAGAAGAGTCAGGTAAGATCCTAGGAAAAGACCTGTGGGTTAGGGCCCACTGAAAAGAAACACCGTTGAAATGATTTAAAAGAGAGGTTGCACCCGTTGAATTAAATGACTTGAATGAGATAACATCCTCGAAAGAGCCGGAACGAAAGCAGAGTGGAAACACGAATCTTCGAGATATCTTGAGCACTCTGGAACAAATGAATAGCGAGAAGTGAAATATTATGAGGTGCACCGGTATGAAAAAAGCATTTGAAACAAGGAAAAAGGATATGATCAACACGAAAGCTTGAGTTCAGTCCACCGGAGAAGAAAAGAGCAAATAATGATAACTTGAAGCTCCGTTAGTATCTTCTAGAGAATCACCGGATAAGAACATTGATGGAAAGGAATGGAGAGACTTCACATCAATAAAGTGGATAGTAGATTAAGAAATATGAGTCCTTAAAGAAACAAAAGGGAGGGAGGGAGGGAAAACAAAGACAATTTTGCAAGGATGAAACGAACACCGTTGAGAAAGCTGAGATTGAATCTTGCGGATGTTGAAAAAGATTGGATCCACTTGAAGAGAAACATGCCGGTTAAAAGGGATTGACAAAACAATCTCGAAGATCAAGAAGGATTGGTATTCACATCGGAGTATGAGAACACCGCTTGGGGAAGGTATGGAATCAACATTTGACTTCGAAGCAACTCGAATACCACAACTCAAAAACAAAACAAAGGATTGGCTTGCAGAATAAGCCAGAACAAACATATGATAGAGATTTCATCCGTAGTTTTCGTGGTGGGGCCTACACGGGCTCGATCATACATCACCATCATGTACAAGGTAGTGCACATGACATACGAAGCATCCCCGAGTCCGCATAACCAAGGACTCTTTAAGACACAACGAGACCACTATAAAACCAACCGTGGATAGGCGGACCACTAGACGTCGAACCCCAATTTCATATCATACATCTCTCGGAAAGATATCCTAAGAGCTACTTGAATTCCCACTTATAAACTCCCGAAATTTTCCGGTTATGCAACCAGGTGTTGGGGATACAGGGGAAGCATAATATATCACCCAAACTAACAAATCCTACATCCAGCTGTATCCATCCTTCAACACATAACCAAGAAACCTTCGGAAATCGTTTACCTCAACCTTCGAAAAGCATCCGTTATACGAGTTATGGCAATACTCCCGAACTCCCGCCCCAGTACTGGGTGGCATCGAGGTTATCTCACCAACAACTGCATAAAAGAGATTTTCGATGTTGGCAAAACTAAACTCAGGTATTCCAGAACTGCAATGATAAAATTGGGACGACAACACCTCGGAGCTCAACTCCCCGGGACACTGCCACAACCCCTAAATGACAGGAGGCACCAAGAACAATGTTCTCGTCACAAAACCATCGGAACGATTCCAAGATACCCGCGTGATCCTAAACTTTTTTTAGTGAAATTTGAGAAGAGAAGAGTCAAAACTATATGTCAGGATGCCTCACCAGAGCGACGAAGGGAATGAGGAGTAAAAGGAATTCCTAACTCTCCGATATATATAATTCCTAAATGCCTCAAAACATTTCTAGACTCAATAAGGCCAGCGATTCGATCAAGCAAGGGGCTCCTAAGGTCGGGGAAGGCTCTGATTACCAACTTGTAACGCCCTCGATGCGGCTATATCTCCCATGTGTCGAAGCACGACTTAGAGGCATAACCGCATTAAAAGCAATGTCGCAAGTGAGGTAATCTTCACACAACCCATGTAATACATAAGGGACAGAGATACATAGTTGGCTTACAATCGCCACTTCACACAATACATGAATAAAACATTACATCATCCAAATACAATCAAGGCCCGACTACGGAGCCAAAATAAAAGAAGACTACCCCAAATGCTACATAGATCCCCGATCGACCCCAACTGGGCTCCACTACTGATCAACTAGAACGAAACAACACAAAGGACAAGATCTTCATCGAGCTCCTCCTTGACCTTTGTTGCGTCATCTGCACGGTTCAACGACACCTGCAAGCTGGTTTTGGAAGTATCTGTTGAAGGAAATATGCCCTAGAGGCAATAATAAAGTTATTATTTATTTCCTTATATCATGATAAATGTTTATTATTCATGCTAGAATTGTATTAACCGGAAACATAATGCATGTGTGAATACATAGACAAACATAGTGTCACTAGTATGCCTCTACTTGACTAGCTCGTTGATCAAAGATGGTTATGTTTCCTAACCATAGACATGAGTTGTCATTTGATTAACGGGATCACATCATTAGGAGAATGATGTGATTAACTTGACCCATTCCGTTAGCATAGCACTTGATCATTTAGTTTGTTGCTATTGCTTTCTTCATGACTTATACATGTTCCTATGACTATGAGATTATGCAACTCCCGTTTACCGGAGGAACACTTTGTGTGCTACCAAACGTCACAACGTAACTGGGTGATTATAAAGGTGCTCTACGGGTGTCTCCGAAGGTACTTGTTGGGTTGGCATATTTCAAGATTAGGATTTGTCACTCCGATTGTCGGAGAGGTATCTCTGGGCCCACTCGGTAATGCACATCACTATAAGCCTTGCAAGCATTGCAACTAATGAGTTAGTTGCGGGATGATGTGTTACAGAACGAGTAAAGAGACTTGCCGGTAACGAGATTGAACTAGGTATTGAGATACCGACGATCGAATCTCGGGCAAGTAACATACCGATGACAAAGGAAACAACGTATGTTGTTATGCGGTTTGACCGATAAAGATCTTCGTAGAATATGTGGGAGCCAATATGAGCATCCAGGTTCCGCTATTGGTTATTGACCGGAGACGTGTCTTGGTCATGTCTACATAGTTCTCGAACCCGTAGGGTCTGCACGCTTAAAGTTCGGTGACGATCGTAATAAGAGTTTTTGTGTTTTGATGTACCGAAGGTTGTTCGGAGTCCCGGATGAGATCGGGGACATGACGAGGAGTCTCGAACTGGTCGAGATGTAAATATTGATATATTGGATGACTATGTTTGGACATCGGAAGGGTTCCGAGTGGTTCAGGCATTTTTCCGGAGTACCGAGAGGTTACCGGACCCCCCCGGGAGAAGTTATGGGCCTTATGGGCCATAAGAAGGAAGCACACCAGCCCACAAGGGGCTGGTGCGCCCCCTTTGGGCAGGAGGACGAATTGGAGAAGGTTTGGGGGGGTGCGCCCCCCCTTTCCTTCTCTCCTACTCCTCCTTCCCTTCCTCTCCTACTCCAACTAGGGAAGGTGGGAGTAGGATTCCTCCAGGGAGCGCCATAGGGGCCGGCCCTCTCCCCTCCTCCACTCCTTTATATACGGGGTGGGGGGCACCCCATAGACACGCAAGTTGATCTTCGTGATTGTTCCTTAATCGTGTGCGGTGCCCCCTTCCACCATATTCCACCTTGGTCATATCGTAGCGGTGCTTAGGTGAAGCCCTGCGTCGGTAGAACATCATCACCGTCATCACGCCGTCGTGCTGATGAAACTCTCCCTCAATGTTTTGCTGGATCGGAGCTCGAGGGACATCACCGAGTTAAACATGTGCAGAACTCGGAGGTGTCGTACGTTCGGTACTTGGATCAGTCGGATCGGGAAGACGTACAACTACTTCCTCTATGTTGTCTCAACGCTTCCGTTGCCGGTCTACGAGGGTATGTACACTACACTCTCCCCTATCGTTGCTATGCATCACCATGATCTTGTGTGTGCGTAGGAATTTTTTTGAAATTACTACGTTACCCAACAGTGGCATCCGAGCCTAGGTTTTATGCGTTGATGTAATATGCACGAGTAGAACACAAGTTAGTTGTGGGCGATATAAGTCATACTGCTTACCAGCATGTCACACTTTGGTTCGGCGGTATTGTTGGCTGAAGCGGCCCGGACCGACATTACGCGTACGCTTACGCGAGACTGGTTTTACCGCCGTGCTATGCACACAGGTGACTAGCGGGTGTCAGTTTCTCCAACTTTAGTTGAACCGAGTGTGGCTACGCCTGGTCCTTGAGAAGGTTAAAACAGCACTAACTTGACAAACTATCATTGTGGTTTTGATGCGTAGGTAAGAACGGTTCTTGCTCAGCCCGTAGCAGCCACGTAAAACTTGCAACAAAAAAGTAGAGGATATCTAACTTGTTTTTGCAGGGCATGTTGTGATGTGATATGGTCAAGACGTGATGAGATATAAGTTGTTGTATAAGATGATCATGTTTTGTTGAAGTTATCGGCAACTGGCAGAAGCCTTATGGTTGTCTCTTTATTGCATAAGATGCTAGCGCCAAATAATTGCTTTACTTTATCGCTATGCGATAGCAATAGTTGCAAGAGCAGTAGCTGGCGAGACGACCATGTGACGACACATTGATATAGATCAAGATGATGGAGATCATGGTGTCATGCCGGTGATGATGGAAATCATGACGATACTTTGGAGATGGAGATCAAAGGCACAAGATGATGATGGCCATATCATGTCACATATTTTGATTGCATGTGATGTTTATCTTTTATACATCTTATTTTGCTTAGTTTGATGGTAGCTTTATAAGATGATCTCTCACTAATTATCAAGGTACAAGTGTTCTCCCTGAGACGCACCGTTGCGAAAGTTCTTCGTACTGAGACACCACGTGATGATCGGGTGTGATAGGCTCTACATTAAAATACAACGGGTGCAAAATAGTTGCACAAGCGGAATACTCAGGTTAAACTTGACGAGCCTAGCATATAACAGATATGGCCTCGGAACACGGAGACCGAAAGGTCGAGTGTGAATCATATAGTAGATATGATCAACATAGTGATGTTCACCATTGAAACTACTCCATCTCTCGTGATGATCGGACATGGTTTAGTTGATATGGATCACGTGATCACTTAGAAGATTAGAGAGATGTCTGTCTAAGTGGGAGTTCTTAAGTAATATGATTAATTGAACTTTAATTTATCATGAACTTAGTCCTGGTAGTATTAGCATATCTATGTTGTAGATTAATAGCTCGCGATGTTGCTCCCAGTTTATTGTGTTCCTAGAGAAAAATTATGTTGAAAAATGTTAGTAGCAATGATGTAGATTGGATCCGTAATCTGAGGATTATCCTCATTGCTGCACAGAAGAATTATGTTTTTGATGCACCGCTAGGTGACAGACCTATTGCAGGAGTAGAGGCAGACGTTATGAACATTTGGCTAGCTCAATATGATGACTACTTGATAGTTTAGTGCACCATGCTTAACGGCTTAGAATCGGGACTTCAAAGATGTTTTGAATGTCATGGACCATATGAGATGTTCTAGGAGTTGAAGTTAATATTTCAAGCAAATACCCGAGTTGAGAGATATGAAGTCTCCAACAAAGTTCTATAGCTAAAAAGATGGAGGAGAATAGCTCAAGCAGTGAGCATGTACTCAGATTGTCTGGGTATTACAATCGCTTGAATCAAGTGGGAGTTAATCTTCCAGATAAGATAGTGATTGATAGAATTCTCTAGTCACCATCACCAAGTTAGTAGAACTTTGTGATGAACTATGATATGCATGGGATAACGGAAACGATTCCCAAGCTCTTCGTAATGCTGAAATCAACGAAGGTAGAAATCAAGAAAAATATCAAATGTTGATGGTAGACAAGACCACTAGTTTCAAGAAAAGGGCAAAGGGAAGAAGGGGAACTTCAAGAAGAACGGCAAGAAAGTTGCTGCTCAAGTGAAGAAGCCCAAGTCTGGTCCTAAGCCTGAGACTAAGTGCTTCTACTGCAAAGGGACTGGTCACTGGAAGCGGAACTGCCCCAAGTATTTGGCGGATAAGAAGGATGGCAAAGTGAAACAAGGTATATTTGATATACAGATTATTGATGTGTATTTTACTAGTGTTCGTAGCAACCCCTCGGTATTTGATACCGGTTCAGTTGCTAAGAATAGTAACTCGAAACGGGAGTTGAAGAATGAACAGAGACTAGTTAAGGGTGAAGTGACAATGTGTGTTGGAAGTGGTTCCAAGATTGATATGATCATCATCGCACACTCCCTATACTTTCAGGATTAGTGTTGAACCTAAATAAGTGTTATTTGGTGTTTGCGTTGAGCATGAATATGATTTGATCATGTTTATTGCAATACGGTTATTCATTTAAGTAAGAGAATAAATTATTGTTCTGTTTACATGAATAAAACCTTATATGGTTACACACCCAATGAAAATGGTTCGTTGGATCTCGATCGTAGTGATACACATATTCATAATATTGAAACCAAAAGATGCAAAGTTAATAATGATAGTGCAACTTATTTGCGGCACTGCCGTTTAGGTCATATTGGTGTAAAGCGCATGAAGAAAATCCATGCTGATGGGTTTTTGGAAGCACTTGATTATGAATCAGTTGATGCTTGCGAACCATGCCTCATGGGCAAGATGACTAAGACTCCATTCTCGGGAATAGTGGAGCGAGCAACAGATTAGTTGGAAATCATACATACTGATGTATGTGGTCCGATGAATATTGAGGCTCGCGGCAGGTATCATTATTTTCTGATCTTCACAGATGATTTGAGCAGATATGAGTATATCTACTTGATGAAACACAAGTCTGAAACATTTGAAAAGTTCAAAGAATTTCAGAGTGAAGTGGAGAATCATCGTAACAAAAATAAAAGTTTCTACGATATGATTGCAGAAGTAAAATATTTGAGTTACGAGTTTGGCCTTCAGTTAAAAACAATGTGAAATAGTTTCACTACTCACGCCACCTGGAACACCACAGTGTAATGGTGTGTTGAAAGTGCAACTATCCCTAGGTGGTTTTGGTAATTCATAACAACATATAGCTCATTGAGCTAATACTATTCCAAGATAATTATTTCAGGAAAGCTCAATGATTGGCATGGCATGGATGTGAAAGTGGAACCCTCAAAGTGCTAAGGATAATGGATTGGCTCAAGCTCAAAAGCTCAAGACTCTTCATTTTATATTTTAGTGATCCAAGATCACATTGAGTCCATAGGAAAAGCCAATACTATTAAGGAGGGATGAGGTGTTGCTTAATGAGCCTCTTGCTTCATGTGCTTAGTGATATGCTCCAAAAACCCTCAACTACTTTCCCATATCCACATATGACCTAAACTCTAAGCCAAACTCGGTTCTACCGATTCTTCCTATCCGGCGCCACCGAGTTTCACTTGTCATTAGCCACTGCCAAACCCTAGCAATTCGGTTCTACCGATAAGGATCTCGGTCTCACCGAGATGGGGTTGCAAACTCTCTGTTTCCCTTTCGTAACTTTTCTATCCCACCGAAAGAGCGAATCGGTCCCACCGAGATTGCAATGTAAACTCAGTGTTTCCCCTTTGTAACTTTTCGGTCTCACCGAGTTCCACTCGGTCTCATCGAAAGAGCAAATCGGTCCCACCGAGTTTGCCTGACCAACTCTCTGGTTAGCTAATTACCAAATTCGGTCTCACCGAGTTTGTGTAATTGGTCTCACCGAGATTACGTTATGCCCAAACCCTAATCGAATCGGTCCTACCGAGTTGCATGTCAGTCCCACCGAAATTCCTAACGGTCACTAGGTTTACTATTTCGGTCAAACCGAGTTTTCTGATTCGGTCCCACCGAGATTGGTAAATTGTGTGTAACGGTTGGATTTTGTGTGGAGGCTATATATACCCCTCCACCTCTTTCTCATTCAGAGAGAGCCATCAGAACACACACATCAGTCCAACTCATATGTTCTGAGAGAGAACCACCTACTCATGTGTTGAGACCAAGACATTCCATTCCTACCATATGAATCTTGATCTCTAGCCTTCCCAAGTTGCTTTCCACTCAAAATCTTCTTTCCACCAAATCCAAATCCTATGAGAGAGAGTTGAGTGTTGGGGAGACTATCATTTGAAGCACAAGAGCAAGGAGTTCATTACCTACACACCATTTGTTACTTCTTGGAGAGTGGTGTCTCCTAGATTGGCTAGGTGTCACTTGGGAGCCTCCGACAAGATTGTGGAGTTGAACCAAGGAGTTTGTAAGGGCAAGGAGATCGCCTACTTCGTGAAGATCTACCGCTAGTGAGGCAAGTCCTTCGTGGGCGATGGCCATGGTGGGATAGACAAGGTTGCTTCTTCGTGGACCCTTTGTGGGTGGTTGCTTCTTCGTGGACCCTTCGTGGGTGGAGCCCTTAGTGGACTCACGCAACCGTTGCCTTGGGTGGAGCCCTGTGTGGACTCGCGCAACCGTTACCCTTCGTGGGTTGAAGTCTCCATCAACGTGGATGTAGGATAGCACCACCTATCCGAACCACGGGAAAAACATCCGTGTCTCCAATAGCGTTTGACTTCTCCAAACCCTTCCCTTTATACTCTTGCAAGTTGCATGCTTTACTTTCTGCTGCCCATAAACTCTTTGCATGCTTGCTTGAATTGTGTGATGATTGCTTGACTTGTCCTAAAATAGCTAAAATCTGCCAAGAACTAAAATTGGGAAAAGGTTAAGTTTTTATTTGGTCAAGTAGTCTAATCACCCCCCTCTAGACATACTTTCGATCCTACAAGTGGTATCAGAGCTTTGGTCTCCATTTGCTTGATCTCCATAGCTTTTGGTGGTCATAGCCTTGGTTTCACAACCTAGGAGAGTATGGAGTCTAGCGAGGGAAATTATCACCGTAGAGGTCCTTACTTTGATGGTACTAATTTTGCTAGTTGGAAGCATAAAATGAAAATGCATATTCTTGGACATAACCCCGCTGTTTGGGCTATTGTGTGTGTTGGTTTGCAAGGTGACTTCTTTGATGGGAGAGAACCAAACCGTGAAGCTACCGCGGATGAGTTGAAGATGTTGCAATATAATGCTCAAGCTTTTGATATTCTCTTCAACGGATTATGCCCCGAAGAATTCAACAAAATCAGCCGCCTTGAGAATGCAAAGGAAATTTGGGACACTTTGATTGATATGCACGAAGGTACCGACTCCGTCAAGGAATCCAACTTGGATCTGCTTCAAAGCCAACTTGACAAGTTCAAGATGAAGGATGGTGAAGGTGTCGCTGAAATGTACTCTAGGCTTGCTCTCATCACAAATGAGATTGCCGGCTTAGGAAGTGAAGAGATGACCGATAGATTCATCATCAAGAAGATCCTAAGAGCCTTGGATGGAAAATATGATACCGTGTGCACATTGATCCAAATGATGCCCAATTACAAAGATCTCAAGCCAACGGAAGTGATTGGAAGAATTGTTGCTCATGAGATGTCACTTAAGGATAAAGAGGAACTTCACAACAAGTCAAGTGGTGCCTATAAAGCCTCATGTGAAGCCCCTACATCATCAAGTGAGAAACAAGACTTCAATGAAGAATTGATCTTAATGGTGAAGAACTTCAACAAGTTCTACAAGAGTAGAAGCAAAGATAGAAGCTCCAAGTCAAGGTCCTACAATGACAAAAGATCTTCTAGTCGAGAGAGAAACTGTTACAATTGTGGAAGACCCGGACACTATTCCAATGAGTGTATGACTCCCTACAAGAGAAGAGAAGATTCTCCAAAAAGAAGAAGCAAAGGATCACCACCAAGAGAGAGAAGGAGTAGAGATGATCGTTATGAACGAAGATACTCACGGAGAAACAAGTATTCGGAAAGGAAGGAAAAATCATCAAGGAGCTACACAAGACGAAGACATCAAGCTCATGTTGGTGAATGGGTATCCGGCTCCGACTCCGACAGCCACTCCGAGAGAAGTTATCACTCCGACTCCGAAGATACTCAAGATGAAGGTGTTGCCGGTCTAGCACTTGTGTCAACCAACTCCTACGACATATTTGACTCACCAAATGAAGGAATTGGAAGATGCTTCATGGCCAAAGGTCCTAAGGTAACACACCCCGAGTATGTTGATTTCAATAGTGATGAAGATGACTTGTTAGGTGATGATTTGCTTGGTGACAACTCTAGTGATGAATACTATGATGAAAGACCAATTAATCATGCTAATCAAGATAAAACGAATGACAATGATAAGGAGAATATTGAGGCTCTAACTAAAGAACTAAAAACTCTTAAGTTAGCTCATGACACTATCTTCGAAGATCATCGAGAACTTTTAAGAGCTCATGAGAAGCTACGCTTTGAAAAGCTCAATCTTGAGCAAGAGCTTGAGTTCTTAAAGGCAATCAATGATGATCTCCGCAAGAAAAGTTCTTCTTACATTGCCAAGCGTTTACTCTTATCCACTTACATGGCTCAAGTCAAATCTAACAAGAAAGATTCTTCCGCTAGTAGTAACAATGATCATGCTAAATCCAATATTGTTGCTTCTAGTAGTTGTCTTGATTCCACTAATGATTCTCTTAGCCAAGTTACACTTGAGCAAGAAAATAGCTTATTGAAGGGAATTATAGAGAAAGGAGTGTACAAAAGCCTTGCCGGGAGTAAGCAATTCGAGGAAATTGTGGGCAAGCAAGGAATGCACCGGAAGAATCAAGGTATTGGTTTCGAACGAAAGTTCAATGCCAATGGAGTTGAATGGGAAGAAGATCAATACCCCAAGACAAAGTTTGTCCCTCAACAAGAGAAGTTTTTCAAGGGGACACAAGCTCAAGATGATCTTCCACCACAAGACTACGAGCAAAAAGGCAAGAACAAGCTTCAAGAGGAAATTGATGCATTTGAAGAAGCTCCTAAGACCTTAGTCAAGTGGATTCCCAAGACTACTTCAAGTTCCAATTCATCAAGTACAACTACAATTCCAAGGATTCCCATCAAGATGATGTGGATCCAAAAGAAGAAGAACTAGAAAGTTCTTGAGGGTGACTCCGCCAACATACTTCACTCTTATCATTTTGGCAAGAACAAGTGCAATCAACTTCCACATCTTGCACTAGTTCAAGGAGTCACAAACCCTCTTGTTGGTAAGACAAGGGACAAGGTAACCTAAAAGTTTTCATGGACATCATCTTTTGTGTGCATCACTCTATGTCTATGGATATCCTTGTTTGTTCCTTGTGGGACTAACCCATGTAGGTATTGAAAGTGCAATTCACTCAAATGGATAGCTCCAATAGATCTACATCAACATTGAGCATCCACATCTTCAATGTCTACATGAAGTCATCATCGACAAAACCCAAGGTTAGTTCATCCCTCTTAGGGGGGATATCACATCTAGGGGGAGCTTTACTCTAAGACTGAGCTAAAGCAACTCTAAAGATGTGAACAAAACAATGCTTTATGTAAAAGTGGTTACCCCACTTGAGCTTAAACGATGATTATGACCTACGATCAAGTGTTCTCACTTGACTCCTAAGTCAATATACTCATATATAGATGACCTAGTCATCACAAATTGCTTGATAGATGCTAGAATTGGTTGTGCATGCTTTGCCACATATTTCATTTGCTATCTTATTGTGTGAGCATGCTGATTGCATATTTTACTCATTCGAGGACATCCACTTGTTGCTTTGATTGTTCGGCTTTATCTTCTTTTGCCAAGTAGATGGACAAGAATGCCTAAGAACATCCTCTAGCTATCTATGCTTTTCTCGTCTCAAACTCTATTCATGCTGCATCACAAAATTTGATCAAGTCAGATTCGAACCACTCTGTGTGAGGAGCGCTCGGAGTCCCCGATTCGTCATAGACTTAAACTTCCAAAACCTCTTTATGATTCTCGGTCTGACCGATACTCCACTTTCGGTCCTACCGAGATCATTAAGTTGATCTAAGTTTTCAATCTCGGTGCAACCGATTTGAACCTTTCGGTCTCACCGAGTTTCAGTAACTGCACGCAGTTATGAATCTTGGTGCCACCGAGTTGTTCAACTCGGTCACACCGACAGGGTCGGGCTATATATAGTCACGGGCAAAATTTGGAAATTTCTCCGAACCCCTTCGCCCGCGCGATAGCCTGCTCTGCCCCCAGGGTCTCCGGATCGTCTTCTCGCCGCCAGCAGCCTCCAGTCACTGGTCTCCGTCGCCGTCAACGGGATTTCTGCCCAGCCGTTGCCGCCGTAGCAAGTCCCCGCCGAACTAGGGTATGGACTTGATCTTTGTGCTATTCCTCAATCTGATTCCTAGCACATTGTGATCACATTGTTTCTGGCCACGTTTGATAAACTTCTATCCAGTCAAAACGCTCATAGATTAGGTTGGTTCGAAAATTCTAGGTTTAGGTTTCCGCCGAAACCATCTCGGACCCACCGAGTTGAAAAACTCGGTCCCACCGATTTGGCTTATGCCATTGCACAAGTAAAACTCGGTCTGACCGGGAATTACTATCGGTGTGACCGATTTTTGAACTCAGTGAAACCCTAGCAGTCTCGGTGCCACCGAACTGTGACTCGGTCTGACCGAGTTCACTAGTTTAGGTTCCAAAACTGCTTCGGTATCACCGAGTTTGAAAATCGGTAGATCCGAGATGATTTCAGTGGGAAACTAAAACTAAGTTTTTGGATCATTCTTTTTGCAAAAATCTCTGCATTTTGTGATGCTCATCCACTCTATCTCCTCTATAATCTATTCACAGGGTCAGCAGTCAGTTTGCAACATGTCAGACCAGAGTGACAGCCAAAACTTGTCAGAGCAGCAAGTGCAGTTGAGTGAGGGCACTAGCCCCTCAAGTTCCTCAGATGATGGTAGCAGGAGCACACCCAGCAACCTGCCTAAAGCTGCCACGAGACAAAGGAAGAAGAAAACCTCTAATTCTGAAGATGAGGACTATGTGGCAGAGGAAGAGGCCACCTCCAAGAGAGTTGAGCCAGCTCAAGGCTCAAAGCCAGGCCTGAAAATCAAGAGGCCAGCAGGCAGGCAACCCATGTCAAAGGCTAGAGCCTCAACTGAGAAGCCTGCTCCCATTGAGCATGTTGCAGCTGAGAGCAAGAAGAGGAAAGAAAGAGTGAAGAAGACTGTAGCCAGAGTGCTTGGGAAAGCCTCCATCATGGTAAAAGAGGAGGAGGAAGAAGAGGCAGCTGCACCAGCGCCCAAGGCAGCCAAACTTATGGGAGATGCCATAAGGTCAGGGGGAGCTGCATCCAAGCCCAAGGAAGCACCTAAGGCTGCATCTAAGCCTAAGAGTGCACCAAAGAGAAACACAAGAAGCATCCCAGCCACTGAGAAGAACAAGGCCCTAGTACCCGAGACTGTTGCAGAGGAAGAGGAAGAGAGTGTCCTTCGGAAGCTCAAGCCCAAGATCCCAGACCACAACGATGCTCATCCTGTGGCTGAGGATATGAAGCTCAGGAGAGACTCAGGGCTCAGGAAGTGGAGAGAAGCAGATCCATATGCTTCTAGGAGAAGGATTGCAGTGGACTACAGATTTCATACCAAGGAGCAGCAAGATTTCTATGAGACAGTGCTACTTGACAAGAAGCCAATCGTATGTGACATGAGATGGGTCGACTGGACCTATATCAAGGACAATGAAGATTACTACCCAGGAGTTCGGGACAGCTTCAAGGCGTGTGGAGTAGAGGACTTTGTTGGGCAGAAGCTCACAAAGTGGAACGAGGAACTCATCATGCAGTTCTACTCCACAGCTCACTATTATCCAGATGGGAGGATTACATGGATGTCTGAGGGTACGAGGTACCACTCTACTGTTGAGGAATGGGCGAAGCTGATCAATGCCCCAGAGGAGCAAGCAGATGACTTGGACATTTATGCCAAGAAAAAGATGGACCACAACTCCATGTCCAACATGTACGAGGAGATTCCGAATGAAGCACTTGACATGTTCAAGTTTGGCTCAGTGCATTATCTGCTCTCAGGATTGCCTACGATCAACTGGATCCTTAGGCACACCCTTCTGCCCAAGTCTGGAGATCACAAGATGATCAGAGGTCACGCGATCAATTTGCTTCATGTTTTTGACGTGCCTCAAAAATTCAAAGTTATGAGCCTCATAGTGGAAACGATCAAAAGGACTGCGGCAGATCAGAAGAGGAGCTGTGGATATGCCCCTCAGATTCAGGAGCTCATCAACTCCAAGATGGGCACGGGCGTATATTTGTTGGATAAGGAACACCTGCCCATCCGTCCAGATTTCGAGAACAATGAAGTTGTGATGACAGAGAATGAACCATCATCTGCCCATGCACAAGCTCAGAAGGAGAAGGCGAAGAAGGAGAAAGCTGCCAGGATGCCTACTCAAGCGGAGGCATCTGATTACTTCCTGAAAACCAAACAAGAGCAGCTCAGTTACTTGATTGCGTCCACCCTGCGGATTGAGCAGAGTATAGCCACCCTGACTCAGAACCAGGCGAGCTTAGAGAGGATCATGGAACAAAGATTCTATGACTTGGACATCAAGGTGACAGAGATATAGACTGTCGTGGAGCAGCTCCAGGACGACATGAATGAGAGGAGAGGCAGGACCACGACTCATGCTTTTGCGAGGGTGCCACAAGGTCCGAGGTCGTCTGCACTGCCAGTTGCTGACACCAGAGCTACAATGTCTGCACCAGCCACAGACTCCGTTCCACCAGCTCCAGCATCCACTTCAGCCTCGACTCCGACCACGTCTACTGAAGACTTTGTCCTTGGAGTGCTCCGGACTCCACCACTACCTGAAGATCAAGCCTGAGCGTCGATCTAGTGCTATGAATTTTCTAGGAACTTTTTGGTAACTTGTTGCCAAAGGGGGAGAAGATGTATAGATCATAGGCTTCGAGAGAGAGAGTGTTGCTTTTCTCTCTTGCTTTATTTGGTGTGTTTTTTCGAACCTTGTTTGCTTGTGTGTGAGATACTACGTCCTTATGCTTGTGAGACATCGATGATCATGTGTTTGATCATAAGCTACACTTAATGTTTGCTTAATGCTTGCTTAAATATTACCACTCTATCTATCGTTTGTGATCATTCACTATTCTTGGTGATGAGTGCATGTATTTCATTCTTATCATTTTGAGCGCTCCACCAAGATGTATGTGACATGGAAGAGTAACCCATGACTCTAACTCTTTGTGCATTTGCAGTCCAAAGCAAATTTTAAATATGCACAAATTTAGGGGGAGCTCTTACTTATCACATACTTCTCAAAGCGACGATATATTTCATGCTTATTATCTTTTGTCGAAGCTTTGATCTATATGTTGTCATCAATTACCAAAAAGGGGGAGATTGAAAGTGCAACTATCCCTAGGTGGTTTTGGTAATTCATAACAACATATAGCTCATTGAGCTAATACTATTCCAAGATAATTATTTCAGGAAAGCTCAATGATTGGCATGGCATGGATATGAATGTGGAACCCTCAAAATGCTAAGGACAATGGATTGGCTCAAGCTCAAAAGCTCAAGACTCTTCATTTTATATTTTAGTGATCCAAGATCACATTGAGTCCATAGGAAAAGCCAATACTATTAAGGAGGGATGAGGTGTTGCTTAATGAGCCTCTTGCTTCATGTGCTTAGTGATATGCTCCAAAAACCCTCAACTACTTTCCCATATCCACATATGACCTAAACTCTAAGCCAAACTCGTCTCTACCGATTCTTCCTATCCAGCGCCACCGAGTTTCACTTGTCATTAGCCACTGCCAAACCCTAGCAATTCGGTTCTACCGATAAGGATCTCGGTCTCACCGAGATGGGGTTGCAAACTCTCTGTTTCCCTTTCGTAACTTTTCGGTCCCACCGAAAGAGCGAATCGGTCCCACCGAGATTGCAATGTAAACTCAGTGTTTCCCCTTTGTAACTTTTCGGTCTCACCGAGTTCCACTCGGTCTCACCGAAAGAGCAAATCGGTCCCACCGAGTTTGTCTGACCAACTCTCTGGTTAGGTAATTACCAAATTCGGTCTCACCGAGTTTGTGTAATCGGTCCCACCGAGATTACGTTATGCCCAAACCCTAACCGAATCGGTCCTACCGAGTTGCATGTCAGTCCCACCGAAATTCCTAACGGTCACTAGGTTTACTATTTCGGTCAGACCGAGTTTTCTGATTCGGTCCCACCGAGATTGGTAAATTGTGTGTAACGGTTGGATTTTGTGTGGAGGCTATATATACCCCTCCACCTCTTTCTCATTCAGAGAGAGCCATCAGAACACACACAACAGTCCAACTCATATGTTCTGAGAGAGAACCACCTACTCATGTGTTGAGACCAAGACATTCCATTCCTACCATATGAATCTTGATCTCTAGCCTTCCCAAGTTGCTTTCCACTCAAAATCTTCTTTCCACCAAATCCAAATCCTATGAGAGAGAGTTGAGTGTTGGGGAGACTATCATTTGAAGCACAAGAGCAAGGAGTTCATTACCTACACACCATTTGTTACTTCTTGGAGAGTGGTGTCTCCTAGATTGGCTAGGTGTCACTTGGGAGCCTCCGACAAGATTGTGGAGTTGAACCAAGGAGTTTGTAAGGGCAAGGAGATCGCCTACTTCGTGAAGATCTACCGCTAGTGAGGCAAGTCCTTCGTGGGCGATGGCCATGGTGGGATAGACAAGGTTGCTTCTTCGTGGACCCTTTGTGGGTGGTTGCTTCTTCATGGACCCTTCGTGGGTGGAGCCCTTCGTGGACTCGCGCAACCGTTGCCCTTGGGTGGAGCCCTGTGTGGACTCGCGCAACCGTTACCCTTCGTGGGTTGAAGTCTCCATCAATGTGGATGTAGGATAGCACCACCTATCCGAACCACGGGAAAAACATCCGTGTCTCCAATAGCGTTTGACTTCTCCAAACCCTTCCCTTTATACTCTTGCAAGTTGCATGCTTTACTTTCTACTGCCCATAAACTCTTTGCATGCTTGCTTGAATTGTGTGATGATTGCTTGACTTGTCCTAAAATAGCTAAAATCTGCCAAGAACTAAAATTGGGAAAAGGTTAAGTTTTTATTTGGTCAAGTAGTCTAATCACCCCCCTCTAGACATACTTTCGATCCTACATGTGTCCGAACATCATAACCGTACTTTATTAGATATGGTGCGATCTATGATGTCTCTTACCGATCTACCACTATCGTTTTGGGGTTATACATTAGAGACAGCTGCATTCACGTTAAATAGGGCACCATCTAAATCCGTTGAGACGACACTGTATGAACTATGGTTTGGCAAGAAACCTAAGCTGTCGTTTCTTAAAGTTTGAGGTTGCAATGCTTATGTGAAAAAGTTTCAACCTGATAAGCTCAAACCCAAATCGGAGAAGTGCGTCTTCATAGGATACCCAAAAGAAAATGTTGGGTACACCTTCTATCACAGATCCGAAGGCAAGATATTCGTTACTTTGAATGGATCCTTTCTAGAGAAGGAGTTTCTCTCGAAAGAAGTGAGTGGGAGGAAAGTAGAACTTGATGAGGTAACTGTACCTGCTCCCTTATTGGAAAGTAGTTCATCACATAAATCTGTTCCTGTGACTATTACACCAATTAGTGAGGAAGCTAATGATGATGATCATGTAACTTCAGATCAAGTTACTACCGAACATCATAGGTAAACTAGAGTGAGATCCGCACCAGAGTGGTACGGTAATCCTGTTCTGGAGGTCATGTTACTTGACCATGACGAGCCTACGAACTATGAGGAAGCGATGATGAGCCCAGATTCCGCGAAATGGCTTGAGGCCATGAAATCTGAGATGAGATCCATGTATGAGAACAAAGTATGGACTTTGATTGACTTGCCCAAAGATCGGCGAGCCATTGAGATTAAATGGATCTTCAAGAGGAAGACGGACGCTGATAGTAGTGTTACTATCTACAAAGCTAGAATTGTCGCAAAAGGTTTTCGACAAGTTCAAGGTGTTGACTACGATGAGAGTTTCTCACTCGTATCTATGCTTAATTCTGTCCGAATCATGTTAGCAATTGCCACATTTTATGAAATCTGGCAAATGGATAAACAAAACTGCATTCCTTAATGGATTTATTAAAGAAGAGTTGTCTATGATGCAACCAGAAGGTTTTTTCAATCCTAAAGGTGCTAACAAAATATGCAAGCTCCAGCGATCCATCTATGGACTGGTGCAAGCATCTCGGAGTTGGAATATATGCTTTGATAAGTTGATCAAAGCATATAGTTTTATACAGACTTGCGGTGAAGCCTGTATTTACAAGAAAGTGAGTGGGAGCACTACATCATTTCTGATAAGTATATGTGAATGACATATTGTTGATCAGAGATAATGTAGAATTATTCAGCAAAGCATAAAGGAGTGTTTGAAAGGAGTTTTTCAAAGAAAGACCTCGGTGTAGCTGCTTACATATTGAGCATCAAGATCTATAGAGATAGATCAAGACGCTTGATAAGTTTTTCAATGAGTACATACCTTGACAAGATTTTGAAGTAGTTCAAAATGGAACAGTCAAAGAAAGAGTTCTTGCCTATGTTACAAGGTGTGAAACTGAGTAAGACTCAAAGCCCGACCACGGGAGAAGATAGAAAGGGAATGAAACTCATTCCCTATGCCTTGGCCATAGGTTCTATAAAGTATGCCATGCTGTGTACCAGACCTATTGTATACCCTGCCCTGAGTTTGGCAAGGGAGTACAATAGTGATCTAGGAGTAGATCACTGGACATTGGTTAAAATTATCCTTAGTGGAATAAGGATATGTTTCTCGATTATGGAGGTGACAAAAGGTTCGTCGTAAAGGGTTACGTCGATGCAAGTTTTGACACTGATCCAGATGACTCAAAATCTCAATATGGATACATATTTAAAGTGGGAGAAATTAGCTAGAGTAGCTCCGTGCAGAGCATTGTTGACATGGAAATTTGCAAAATACTTACAGATCTGAATGTGGCAGACCCGTTGACTAAACTTCTCTCACAAGCAAAACATGATCACACCTTAGTACTCTTTGGGTGTTAATCACATAGTGATGTGAACTAGATTATTGACTCTAGTAAACCCTTTGGGTGTTGGTCACATGTCGATGTGAACTATAGGTGCTAATCACATGGTGATGTGAACTATTGGTGTTAAATCACATGGAGATGTGAACTAGATTATTGACTCTAGTGCAAGTGGGAGACTGAAGGAAATATGCCCTAGAGGCAATAATAAAGTTATTATTTATTTCTTTATATCATGATAAATGTTTATTATTCATGCTAGAATTGTATTAACCGGAAACATAATACATGTGTGAGTACATAGACAAACATAGTGTCACTAGTATGCCTCTACTTGACTAGCTCGTTGATCAAAGATGGTTATGTTTCCTAACCATAGACATGAGTTGTCATTTGATTAACAGGATCACATCATTAGGAGAATGATGTGATTGACTTGACCCATTCCGTTAGCATAGCACTTGATCATTTAGTTTGTTGCTATTGCTTTCTTCATGACTTATACATGTTCCTGCGACTATGAGATTATGCAACCCCCGTTTACCGGAGGAACACTTTGTGTGCTACCAAACGTCACAACGTAACTGGGTGATTATAAAGGTGCTCTACAGGTGTCTCTGAAGGTACTTGTTGGGTTGGCGTATTTCGAGATTAGGATTTGTCACTCCGATTGTCGGAGAGGTATCTCTGGGCCCACTCGGTAATGCACATCACTATAAGCCTTGCAAGCATTGCAACTAATGAGTTAGTTGTGGGATGATGTGTTACGGAATGAGTAAAGAGACTTGCCGGTAACGAGATTGAACTATGTATTGAGTACCGATGATCGAATCTCGGGCAAGTAACATACCGATGACAAAGGGAACAACGTATGTTGTCATGCGGTTTGACCGATAAAGATCTTCGTAGAATATGTGGGAGCCAATATGAGCATCCAGGTTCCGCTATTGGTTATTGACCGGATACGTGTCTCGCTCATGTCTACATAGTTCTCGAACCCGTAGGGTCCGCACGCTTAAAGTTCGGTGACGATCGTAATAAGAGTTTTTGTGTTTTGATGTACCGAAGGTTGTTCAGTGTCCCGGATGAGATCGGGGACATGACGAGGAGTCTCGAAATGGTCGAGACGTAAAGATTGATATATTGGACGACTATGTTTGGACATCGGAAGGGTTCTGAGTGGTTCAGGCATTTTTCCGGAGTACCGGGAGGTTACCGGAACCCCCTGGGAGAAGTTATGGGCCTTATGGGCCATAAGAAGGAAGCACACCAGCCCACAAGGGGCTGGTGCGCCCCCTTTGGGCAGGAGGCCGAATTGGAGAAGGTTTGGGGGGTGCGCCCCCCCTTTCCTTTTCTCCTACTCCTCCTTCCCTTCCTCTCCTACTCCAACTAGGGAAGGGAGGAATCCTACTCCCGGTGGGAGTAGGACTCCTCCAGAGCGCGCCATAGGGGCCGGCCCTCTCCCCCTCCTCCACTCCTTTATATACGGGGGTGGGGGGCACCCCATAGACACACAAGTTGATCTTCGTGATCGTTCCTTAGCCGTGTGCGGTGCCCCCTTCCACCATATTCCACCTCGGTCATATCATAGCGGTGCTTAGGCGAAGCCCTGCGTCGGTAGAACATCATCACCGTCATCACACCGTCGTGCTGACGAAACTCTCCCTCAATGTTTTGCTGGATCGGAGCTCGAGGGACGTCACCGAGTTGAACGTGTGCAGAACTTGGAGGTGCCGTACGTTCAGTACTTGGATCGGTCGGATCGGGAAGATGTACGACTACTTCCTCTATGTTGTGTCAACGCTTCCGTTGCCAGTCTATGAGGGTACGTAGACTACACTCTCCCCTCTTGTTGCTATGCATCACCATGATCTTGTGTGTGCGTAGGAATTTTTTTGAAATTACTACGTTACCCAACATCTGTGAGTCACGGGGACTCAGCATTCTCACACCCTCGCGATCAAGACTATTTAAGCTTATAGGTAGGGTAAAAGGTATGAGGTGGAGCTACACCAAGCGACTAGCATATTTGGTGGCTAACATATACGCAAAAGAGAGCGAGAAGAGAAAGGCAAAAGCATGATCGAACAACTATGATCAAGAAGTGATCCTAGAACAACCTACGTCAAGCATAACTCCAACAACGTGTTCACTTCCCGGTCTCCGCCGGAAAAAGACCATCATGGCTACACACGCGAATTAAGGTCAACTTCAGGTTTTCTACAACCGGACATTAACAAATTCCCATCTGCCCATAACCGTGGGCACGACTTTCGAAAGTTCAAAACCCTGCAGGGGTGTCCCAACTTAGCCCATCACAAGCTCTCACGGTCAACGAAGGATATTCCTTCTAGTGGGAAGACCCGATCAGACCCGGTTACAAGACATTTCAACAATGGTAAAACAAGACCAGCAAAGCCACCCGAATGTGCCGACAAATCCCGATAGGAGCTGCACATATCTCTTTCTCAGGGCACACTGGATTGTCTAAGGTTCCGGTAGGCCAGCCCAGAGTTGCCCCTGGTGGCCACCGGCAGCTGACAGGTTGGACCAACACTCAAAGGAGCACTGGCCCGGGGGTTTAAATAAAGATGACCCTTGAGTCTGCAGAACCCAAGGGAAAGAAAATGCTAGGTGGCGAATGGTAAAACCAATGTTGGGCCTTGTTGGAAGAGTTTTATTCAAGGCGAACCGTCAAGGGGTTCCCATTATAACTCAACCGCGTAAGGAACGCAAAATCTGGGAACATAACACCGATATGACGGAAACTAGGGCGGCAAGAGTGGAACAATACACCAGGCATAAGGCCGAGCCTTCCACCCTTTACCAAGTATATAGATGCATTAATTAAATAAGATATATTGTGATATCCCAACAAAATATCCATGTTCCAACATGGAACAAGCTCCAATCTTCACGTACAACTAACAACGCTATAAGAGGGGCTGAGCAAAGCGGTAACATAGCCAAACAACGGTTTGCTAGGACAAAGGGGGGTTAGAGGCTTGGCTTAACAAAATGGGAGGCATGATAAGCAAGTGGTAGGTATCGCAACATAGGCATGGCTAAAGAACGAGCAACTAGCAAGCAAAGATCGAAGTGATTTCGAGGGTATGGTCATCTTGCCTGAAATCCCACAAGGAAGAAGAACGAGTCCATTAGGAAGACAAACGGACATAGAAGAACAAGTCCTCACAAACTCGACATAACCGGAGCCAACCCGAAGAAGCAACACCGGAAAGAAGCACACAACATAGTAAACAAACCGCCCACGAACATGGTATGATATGCGGGATGCGGTATGTGATGCATATGCATGATATGGCAAGGAATGATTTAACCTGGCCTCAACTTGGAAATCCAAGAGTGCCACTGGAGAGGTGAGGTGATTTCGGTCGAAATCGATATAAAGATCACCAGAATCGGATGCACAGTTTGGAAATGGCAAGCGAAACAAATATGGCACCGGTCTGCGATAATCAGCAAGTGACCAACTAAATGCATCAAGATAAATATGCTACAGCACTCAAACATGACAACAAAATACATGGCAGGGATCCACTCATGATGCTTGACAAAAGATGAACACTGAGCTACGACTAATTCACTCAATAACAGGTGCAAACAAGCATGGCAAAAGTGCAAATGATAACAGGTTTCAGACTTAGTGAAATTAATACAAGTCTGGAATTTATCATCAGGAAGCACACTTTAGAGCATGAAAACTACAAGCTACAGGAACTTAACATGGCAAAGCAAGGCATGGCATGAAGCTACTCAAAGCTCTTAACAAAAGTCCCTTAGTGACCTTGAGCCAAAAGGGATCATAAAATACAATTGCAAGCATGTGAACATAGCAAAAATATAAACAGATTCAGACTTAGTGAAAAACTGGAGCATGCCAAAACAGTTAACGAGTAGGCATGTTTATGAGCTCGATGCACTCACTACAGAGCATGGCATGACAAACTAAGCATACACTCATCAAGAAGACATGGCATATGAGCTATACATGGCAATAACAACATCATAGCATGCACGGATCAATAGCAACATCCTCGGCAAAATCGCTAAACATGTCAACAATCTGCCAGGATCATTTATAGCAAAAGTAGAGCTCGATTGACTCAAGCTAGGGTGCTCCATAAATGCAAACAAAGACATGGATAGATAGAGCACCACAATATTAACAAAACATCCTTACTGATCATCCTCAAAAGAGGCACAGATCACTAGGAAACAACATGAACATATGGCATAACAACGAAAACAGGCGAAGGACTTAGTGAAATTCTAAGTCCCTGAAATCAGCATTACAAATTACGCTACTTTGCAAGCTTGGACTAGTCACCACAAATATCACAAAAATACATGGCAAGCATCTCTGTAAAGATGGCATGGCTTATAACAAAACACATGTAGAGCTCAGGATTATAGCATGCACACATTAAACATGGCAAAAATGACAAAATGCCATTTGCTGAAACAGATCTGACAAATTCATCAAATAGCCCTCTTCCAACAGTATTTCGGGCATCAAGATGAGCTCAAATGAAAATGATGCAATGAGATGAAATGATGTACTCATCGGGACGAACATTTTTATATGCTACACGCACAAATCGGAGCTACGGATGATGAGTTATGAGCGATGGAAAATGCATAAAAAATTCTGAGATCTGGGGACTTAGCAGATTTCGAGGGGAATGAAAGTCAACCTCTGGTTTTTTTTCAGATCTGGGCGCGGCGAACGAGGATCGCTGGAGAAGACCTCGCGGTTGCCGGAGACGAAGAGGGAGGTCGCCGGCGAGGGAGTTCCGGGGCGGATCCGGCCGGAGTTGACGAGGCCAGCACCGGGCGCGGTCGCCGGAGGAAAGGGCGCGTCGAGGCGGAGCTTGCCGCGGGCGGGCTCCGGCGGCCGGATCTGTAACGGCGAGGCGGAGCGACGCCGGCAGACGGCGGAGCGGCGCTGCGTGGTGGTGAGGGCG